>NC_041219.1:25649115-25664984 GCF_002837175.3 Physeter macrocephalus
ATTCTTTTCATTCTTTTTTCTTTATTCTGCTCTACAGTAGTTATTTCCACTATTTTATCTTCCAGGTCACTTCTCTGTTCTTCTGCCTCAGTTATTCTGTTATTGATTCCTTGTAGAGAATTTTTAATTTCATTTATTGTGTTGTTCATCATTGTTTGTTTTCTGTTTAGTTCTTCTAGCTTTAAATGTATTAAATATTTCTTGTATTTTCTCCATTCTATTTCCAAGATTTTGGATTATCTTTACTATCATTACTCTGAATTCTTTTTCAGGTAGACTGCCTATTTCCTCTTCATTTGTTTGGTCTGGTGGGTTTTTACCTTGCTTCTTCATCTGCTGTGTATTTCTCTATCTTCTCATTTTGCTTAACTTCGTGTGTTTGGGGTCTTCTTTTCACAGTCTGCAGGTTCGTATTTCCCGTTGTTTTTGGTGTCTGCACCCAGTGGGTAAGGTTGTTTCAGTGGGTTGTGGAGACTTCCTGGTGGAGGGACCAGTGCCTGTGTTCTAGTGGATGAGGCTGGGTCTTGTCTTTCTGGTGGGCAGGACCACATCTGTTGGTGGGTTTTGGGATGTCTGTGAACTTGTTATGATTTTAGGCAGCCTCTCTGCTACTGGGTGGGGTTGTGTTCCTGTCTTGCTAGTTTTTTGGCATAGGGTGTCCAGCACTGTAGCTTGCTGGCTGTTGAGTGGAGCTGGGTCTTAGCATTGAGATGGAGGTCTCTGGGAGAACTCTCGCCAATTGATATTACGTGGGGCCAGGAGGTCTCTGGTGGTCCAGTGTCCTGAACTCGACTCTCCCACCTCAGAGGCTCAGGCCTGACACCCAGCTAGAGCACCAAGACCCTGTCAGCCACACGGCTCAGAAGAAAAGGTAGAGAGAGACAGACAGACAGACAGACAGAGACACACACAGAGAGAGAGAGAGAGAGAGAGAGAAAGAAAGAAAGAAAGAGAGAAAGAGAGAAAGAAAGAAAAATACATAAATTTACTAAAATTAAAAATTAAAAAATATTATTAAAAATAAAATTTTTTTAATAGTAATAAAAAAAGAAAGGAAGAAGAATGCAACAAAAGTAAAAAACAAATCCACCAGTGATCACAAGCACTAAACGTATACTAAAAAAAAAAAATGGAGAGACAGAACCCTAGGACAAATGGTAAAAGAAAAGCTATACACAAAAAATCACACAAAGAAGCATACACATACACACTCAGAAAAAAGAGAAAAAGGAAAAATGCATATATATAAAAAAATAGGAAGAGAGCAACCAAATCAATAAACAAATCTACCAATGATAATAAGCTCTAAATTCTAAACTAAGATAAACATAAAACCAGAAATGAATTAGATGCAGAAAGCAAACCCCAAGTCTACGGTTGATCCCAAAGTCCACCACCTCAATTTTGGGATGATTCGTTGTCTACTCAGGTATTCTACAGATGCTGGGTACATCAAGTTGATGGTGGAGGTTTAATCCACTATTCCTGAGGCTGCTGGGAAAAATTTCCCTTTCTCTTCTTTGTTCACACAGCTCCTGGGGTTCAGCTTTGGGTTTGGCCCTGCCTCTGCGTGTAGGTTGCCTGAGGGCATCTGTTCTTCGCCCAGACAGGACGGGTGTTAAAGGAGCGGCTGATTAGGGGGCTCTGGCTCACTCAGGCCGGGGGAAGGGAGAGGTATGGCACGCGGGTTGAGCCTGTGGTGGCAGAGGATGGTGTGACATCACACCAGCGTGAGGTGTGCCGTGTGTTCTCCCAGAGAGGTTGGCCCTGAATCATGGGACCCTGGCAGTGGCGGGCTGCACAGGCTCCCGGGAGGGGAGGTGTGGATAATGACCTGTGCTTGCACACAGGTTTCTTGGTGGCTGCAGCAACAGCATTAGTGTTTCATGCCCGTCTCTGGTGTCCCCACTGATAGCCGTGGCTCATGCCCATCTCTGGAGCTCATTTAGGCAGTGCTCTGTATCCCCTCTCCTTGCGCATCCCAAAACAATGGTCTCTTGCCTCTTAGGCAGGTCCAGACTTTTTCCCGGACTCCCTCCATGCTAGCTGTGGTGCACTAGCCCCCTTTAGGCTGTGTTCACACAGCCAACCCCAGTCCTCTCCCTGGGATCTGACCTCCAAAGCCTGAGCCTCAGGTCCCAGCCCCCGCCCACCCGGTGGGTGAGCAGACAAGCCTCTCGGGCTGGTGGGTGCTGGTCAGCACCGATCCTCTGTGCGGGAATCTCTCCAATTTGCCCTCCGCACCCCTATTGCTGCACTTTCCTCCATAGCTCCAAAGCTTCCCCCCACCCCGCCACACCCTGTCTCCATCAGTGAACGGGCTTCCTAGTGTGTGGAAACTTTTCCTCCTTCACACCTCCCTCCCCTAGTTGCAGGTCCCATCCCTATTCTTTTGTCTCTGTTTTTTCTTTTTTCTTTTGCCCTACCCAGGTACGTGGGGAGTTTCTTGCCTTTTGGGAAGTCTGAGGTCTTCTGCCAGCGTTCAGTAGGTGTTCTGTAGGAGTTGTTCCACATGTAGATGTATTTCTGATGTATTTGTTGGGAGGAAGGTGATCTCCGTGTCTTACTCCTCTGCCATCTTGAAGGTCACAAGACCTTTTTGAAAATGATACTATATATGCTGGGCAAGTGAAGGAGAGAGGCTCAAAACAAGTTTTTAAAACACAGTCAGTTTTTTTGTGCAATTTGGAAATGTCCTATTCCCTTAATCAAAGGAAATTGCTTTCTTTCTGTTTTGATTATTTTGTCACCTTGTTGTTTGCTTGATAAACTCATGTTTTTTTCTGTTCTCCTTGACATGCAGAAGCATAGGAAAACACACCTTGGGAGAACGTAATTGTAGACTTTCACTGTACGTGGAAATGTCTTTTTGACAGAGTTGTCCTTACTGATATGTTTTGAAGGACTAATGAACACTTCTTACCCTGAGATGTCCCAGAAGGGAGCCATTTGGAATGAATGATGTGTGGATAGATGACCGTCAATCAATCTGTCTAAAAAGCAATTCTCTGAATGTCAGAGGATGGTGAGGAAGACTAGAAGGGATTTGAAATGAGAACGTATGACTCCTAGGCCATTAAGATTTTTTTCAAATACTCACTATGATGAGAGACAGGGAGAAAAAAACTCCAACCGCTGTGAACACATAGAACTGAAAGGCAGATATGTAATATAGAAATCAGTGGAATGATTAGTCTAGATGAGCTTTCATGAAATCATTCAATTCTCATCATTTTCTCTTGGCTCCTTAGATTATATATACTATTCCACAATTAAAAATAATCTTAGTTTTAATAACTACAAACAAAATATCAAATTTTGTTATGTTATGAAATATTGGCTCCAAACTGGACTAATTTGTCATTTGTTTGGAATGCCAGCCATGACTTATGAAGACATATGTACCAGAACTGGAATATTTTCATAACTATAGGATGACATTATGTTAAATTGTGTTTTTTTTTCAGTGTTGTCACATTCCACATCTAGAATTTCCCCCTCTCACCTATCCCCATTTATTTCTCTGGTATACCACTAGTATTTCTCTGAAATTTAATTCAAGTTTATTTTTTCCTATATAGAGTGTTTTCTGTCTCTGCAACCCCTTTCCACTCCAGCTTGGTGGAACTGAAAACTCTCCTTTTATGAGCAAGCGCTGAAGTTGGTACCAGTCTCTACTCCAATACATTATCACAACACATTGCATGTATTGATGTCTGTCTTCACTATTAGACTGTGATTTCCTCTAGGGTAAAGTCTGTGTTTCCTTGGTCTTTATGTCCTCTCATCCTATGATGATGACGTAGTAGCCACCCAATACATACTCATGGAAGTAAGCGATGAATACATGAGTGAGTGGCTTTCAACTGCAAGTGCAGCTTTGAATGAGATGCATCTGTTTCCATACAAAAAAAAATGAAAAAATAAAAATATATTAACTTAGATTTCTTTTAAATAACGCATTATTTATAAAGCCCTTATATATACCCTATCATTCAGCTGATACTTAGAACAACCACATCATTCCCATTTTAAAAGTAAGGACACTCATGTTCACAGGAGGTTATATAGCTGCGTGAAAGAAAATGCAAACATTCGGTCACAGCCCCACACCCCAGATTCCACACTGTTGAGGGAAATAGCAACTAAATGGGATGGCAGTTCTGCAGACAACTCTTTGTAACCTAAAGTTTGGGTCATTTCTTTTTTTATTGTTCATTTTTCTTATGTAGAAATAAGGGAAGTAGATAAGAGTTCCCTTCAACTCTACCTTAATTAACGAAAGCTACTTATTAAAAACTCTGCATCTGGGCACCACATTATCTGAGCGCTAGATGGCGATGCAGCTCAACTCTGTGCTTCAATCCTAGCATCTGAGGAAAGCTGCGCCCAAGGCAATTTCCCACAGTCAGAAGTTTTTGAAAGATAGATATTGTATTATAGTTAAGAATTCACCACATCCTTTTCCAAATGTGACTTCCTGGATTTCCCTTGTGGAGAAAGTGTTTTAGGTTGCCAGCCATCCATAAGCTTAAGGAAGAGGAACAGTTAACTTGAGGCCAGTGCTGGAACACAGATCAAGAAAGGGGCTCATGTTAAGTCACTAAAAGCAAAGTATGATAGCCATGCCAGGACAACATTATCAACTGTAAAATGCAAAATTAAAGACTGTGGGTCCTCATCAGGCTCTGAACTTCATTACTGCAGACACTGGGTTTGTTCATTGTTGAATTCCCAGTAAATAGGTACAGAGAGAATAAATGTACTAAGCATCAACTTGGAGTAAATCCATGTGCGAGAGGCTGGGGAAGAAGTAGTCACTCTTCGGTAAGGGTTCACAATCAGAATCATATATTTAATAAGCACTTACTGAACACGTTCTGTGTGCCAGGTCTCAGGGAAATAGTGGTAATAACGGCTACTATTGTTTATTGATTGCCAGGGACTCTGCTCAGTCCTCTAATACTTAACTCCTTAAATCCTTACGACAACACTGCATATTAAGGGTTTTTATCCCCCTTTTACAGAGAATGAAAGGGAAGCTCAGAGAGATTAAGGAAATTTGCTAAGGTCCGACTCCAATTTTTACAATAATAGGAAGACTAGGAGCGTACCAATGAATGAGAGGCACATGCCAACAAATCTAACAGATATTACTCCAGAGAGTAGCTAGACGTGCACTTTCAGATCACAATCCTTATTCTTTGCCTTGGTTCTTGAAATTCACTTCCTTTGGTTCAGAATAGGGAAAAGGTAGGATTTCTGATTTGTCTCACAATAGCTGTTGTCCACCAATTTCCTCATACCCGTATGGTCTTACTCTGGCTCATTTGGTGATCCTAAATCCAGAAAATTTTATTACCTCAGTTGCAAAGCTTGATACTGTGCCTGTACCCTGGGAAATATTATTTCATTGGCAAGACTTATCCAGCCTATACAGAGGCTAGAGAAAGGCCAGAGACAAGTTCTCAAGGTGATATAATAAGATTCTCTCATCACAGGCTTGATTTGGATCAGTATTAAAACAGTAATTTTTAAAAGTTTATATTCCTTTTACCAAGTTGCATAGATTACTTATAAATTTGGCCTCAATTCGAATGCTTTCTTTTGTTGATATATATCATCACATATATGGAAATATACATATATATATATATATATATATATATATATTTCCTATATTCTTAGACCAAAGGAAACATTTCTGGAAACAAAGAAGGAAGAAAACAAGGAGAGGTCTTTTTGCCCCTGGCTTGTAATCTAATATTGACAGAGTCCCATAACATGAAACATTAAAGAACTGAAAACACAAGTTTTTTTAATCACAAGCTACAATGATAGGAGGAATAAATCCAATGAAACAGCCTTCACCCAACAAAGAATGGCACTTTTTATGTACACATGGGTAGCAGAGATTGATCATTAGAGTTGTGCCCCTATCTCCTAGGCTAATTCTTTCAAATGACCTCAAAGTAGAAAACATTAAGTGAGGGACAGAGGTTGGGCCGAGCCTGTGCTAGGAGACAAATATTCTCAAAGATTGTAAATATGCAATTTTAGCTTTGCTTGTTGACTTGAAGACCACTGTGGGAGAGATTGCCAATGATCTTTCAGTATTTCTTCTTCCTTAATTAATTCCTCTTAGTAATAAAAGCCCTTAATTTTAAGTGAAGCCTTGTGACTGAATTCCTCAACCCCCAATGGAACATTAGTACAAGTAACATGCCCAGCTTCCAAGTCACCCTCTTTCCTTGGATACAAGGACTAGAAGACAAGTGTTGATAGCAGCTGCCCCCAGCCCTTCTCAACTCATCTCTGATTATGAGAGTGACTTATAGACTATTGTCTTATAACATCTACTGCATTTAAAAATACTTTGTTACAACAACTAGCTACTACAGAAATTAGTGTCTGGATGTTAGTCATTATTATAACAAAAAAACACGTGGCTATTGATTAGCAGTCCAGCAGTGAATGATAAACAAATAGCTATTCCAACCCAGAGACCAGTACTGTGGCAGAACGTCTGGTAAAAGTATTGCCTGTGATATTTGAGGCAGAACTTTTGCCTCCAAAGCATGTAGCTAACTCCTGGGCATAGAACATAGAAATCAGTGGAATGATTAGTCTAGATGAGCTTTCATGAAATCATTCAATTCTCATCATTTTCTCTTGGCTCCTTAGATTATATATACTATTCCACAATTAAAAATAATCTTAGTTTTCATAACTACAAACAAAATATCAAATTTTGTTATGTTATGAAATATTGGCTCCAAACTGGACTAATTTGTCATTTGTTTGGAATGCCAGCCATGACTTATGAAGACATATGTACCAGAACTGGAATATTTTCATAACTATAGGATGATATTGTTTTAAATTGTTTTTTTTTTCAGTGTTGTCACATTCCACATCTAGAATTTCCATCTCTCACCTATCCCCATTTATTTCTCTGGAATACCACTAGTATTTCTCTAGTTCCAAGGGAACGTTCCATGTTCCAAGGGGACAGCTGAAGAAAAAGAGAAGTGACTTCTCCAGATTCATATGGTCGGACCAGAACTTAAGTCTCGGGTTTATTGTTCATTTAGTTAAATACAGAAGGAGGTGCCCTGATCCCCACGACAAGAAGTTATCTCTAATCTATGCACTTCTAATGGGTGTTCAGCTTCACTTCAGTTAAACTAAATTGAATTCCCATAAGATATGCAAATATTACATCACTGTCTGTCAGATGAATGTTTTCTCATTTCATTAGCATCATAAATATAAAGATACGTTCTCTGGGGATGTTAATAGATAAAATTAGATTTAACAACTTCTCGTTCATGACATCCTGTTAGTTGTCCCTCGCCCCCTTATCTTTGCCATTAGTCAACAGACATGACTTTTTCATCATAGCACTATTTCACATAAGCCTCCATTTATTCTCAAAATCATCCTCAACCTATCCTCTAGGCAGCTCTACTTACTACAGAGTCAGCATAGGATAGGAGATTAAACCTATTTGGCTTGTGGTGGGTCCAGGAGAATTTACATTAAATAGGTACATTTTTTTAAAATTAATTTTTATTGGAGTATAGTTGATTAACAATGATGTGTTAGTTTCTGCTGTACAGCAAAGTGAATCAGTTATACATTTACATATATCCATTCTTTTTAGATTCTATTCCCATATAGGCTATTATAGAGTATTGTGTAGAGATCCCTGTACTATACAGTAGGTCGTTATTAGTTACCTATTTTATATATATTAGTGTGTATATGTCAATCCCAATCTCCCAGTTTATCCCCCCACCCTTTCCCCCTTGGTAATCATAAGTTTGTTTTCTATACATCTATGATGCTATGTCTGTTCTGTAAATAGGTTCATTTGTACCATTTTTTTAGATTCCACATATACGCGATATCATATGATATTTGTCTTTCTCTGTCTGACTTACTTCACTCAGTATGATGATCTCTAGGTCTATCCATGTTGCTGCAAATGTTCTTTTTTATGGCTGAGTAATATTCCATTGTGTATATGTACTACAGCTTCTTAATCATTCCTCCATCGATGGACATTTAGTTTGCTTCCATGTCCTGGCTATTGTAAATAGTGCTGCAGTGAACAATGGGGTACATGTATCTTTGTGAATTATGGTTTTCTGCAGATATATGCCCAGGAGTGGGATTGCTGGATCATATGGTAGCTCTATTTTTAGTTTTTTAAGGAACCTCCATACTGTTATCCATAGTGGCTGTACCAATTTACTGGCACAAAAACAGAAATATAGATCAATGGAACAGGATAGAAAGTCCAGAGAGAAACCCATGCACCTATGGTCACCTAATCTATGACAAAGGAGGCAAGAATATAAAATGGAGAAAAGACAGTCTCTTCAATAAGTGGTGCTGGGAAAACTGGACAGTTATATGTAAAAGAATGAAATTAGAATATTGTCTAACACCATACACAAAAAGAAACTCACAATGGATTAAATACCTAAATGTAAGACTGGATACTATAAAACTCTTAGAGGAAAACATAGGCAGAACATTCTCTGACATAAATCACAACAAGATCTTTTTTGATCCACCTCCTAGAGTAATGGAAATAAAAACAAAAATAAACAAATGGGACTTAATTAAACTTAAAAGCTTCTAAGGAAACCATAAACAAAACGAAAAGGCAACCCACAGAATGGGAAAAAATAGTTGCAAATGAAGCAACCAACAAGGGATTAATCTCCAAAATATACAAACAGCTCATGCAGCACAGTATCAAAAAACAAACAACCCAATCAGAATATGGCTGGAAGATCTAAATAAACATTTCTCCAAAGAAGGTATACAGACGACCAAGAGGCACATGAAAAGATGCTCAACATCACTAATTTCCAGAGAAATGCAAATCAAGACTACAGTGAGGTATCACCTCACACCAGTCAAAATGGCCATCATCAAGATTGGGACTGACATATACACACTACTATATATAAAATAGATAACTAATAAGAACCTGCTAATAGCACAGGGAACTCTACTCAATACTTGTAATGGCCTATGTGGTAAAAGGAATCTAAAAAAAAAACAGAGAGAGAGGATATATGTATATGTATAACTGATTCACTTTGCTGTACACCTGAAACTAACACAACATTGTAAATCAACTACAGTCTAATAATTTTTTTTTAAATCTTCAAACAATAAATGCTGGAGAAAGTGTAGAGAAAAGGGAACCTTCCTACACTTTTGGTGAATCTGTACACTTTTAAGACAGAGTGAGTCTTAAGGTAAAATTTCCCAGCATACAAGAAGGCAGGTGTAAAGTCAACAATTCCACCATCTTCACAAAACCAGCCAGGGACATCCACCTCTTCCTACTGACAAGGATAGATCTGTGTTTGATTTCCCATGAGTACCATCTATTTGATTTCCAAATCTGAGATTTCACAGACATTTTCCAGGACCAGAAAACACTTTCATTTTAGCAGCTAACAGCAGTGTCCTTACTCTGAGTTGGTAAGTAATGAGATTTGAGAGCAAACGTTCAAGAATAACCACTACTTAGGATTTTGTAATTGTTCTTCTCAGCAAGCTTTACATATGGCTAAGTATGGCATTCTACTAGTGTAATGCACTTCCATACTTATTTCCAGAAGAGCTGGGAAGCTTATCTTTGAAAAGTAGGGAACCATCATCATTCTTTGCATTTCACCTTGGCATTTTGGCATTCATCTTGGAATTTCTTCCCACAGTCTTCTTATTCCAGTTTTTCATTGTAACTACGGACTGTTAATGCCATTATTTGGTTATTTCAAAGGAAAGAATGTTCTATTGCTTTTAGGGGAATATTCAGCAACCCAAGCCTACAATTAGTGTTTCTAGGCATATGCCAGTTTCTATTTTTCCTTTTTATTTTAAATTGGAAGACCCCAAATCAGTATTCCAAAATCACTTTTTGTTTTTTTATGGTTATTTTGACAGCAGCTTTGTCAAAATTATTTAAATAACTAATCAGAAAATGTTTTTTTTCACTAAATAAATCAAAATATCTACCCTCTTGGATCAAATTTATACTAGGAAATATGTGAAAACTTACAAAGACTAGAATTATGTAGTTTGAAGAAATATTTTTAAAAACTATTGAATTTTACATTTTGGATGGATTTAAATGCTGGATAGAGTATTTTAAATACAATTCTAGATGGCTTTTACTGTAATACTATAGCTTTAGAAACAGGGAAGAAGGAAATTAAATTGGATGCAGGTTAATTTTGTGATTTTGATTAATGCAAGAATTACAAATCATTATCTACATTTTATGCCACCTAAAATAAAAAGGAAATGCAAGATATGTACATGAATTGCAAACTTCTTAAACTGGTGGCCCAATCCTAAGGTACCCAGCTACCAAGATAAGGGACACCGGGAACCGAGAGCCTCTAGCCAAGTTCACCAGGACTGGTTGCCACAGAGATTTTTAGAAGAGCAGCAGCAGTTAACCCTGATGATGTGACATTGGAAGCAAGGGCTCTGTAGGAGCAACTCATTTGTCTTTTACTTACACAACTAGCAGTTTTATTAAGAATGCTGAATCCGTGTATCTGATATGCTTTTTAGATTTGTCTTCAACTAATAAAACAATGGCTAGCTTTGGTATAATGTACAAAGGACCAAAATAGGATTTAAGGTACCTGGATCCATAACTATTTTGCAATCCTCAGGCATCAGTTGAATTATCTCTCATTACTCATGCACAAAATGTAGAAGTTGGGTTAGTCCTATGGTCTTTGAGTGGTTTAGTGAAGAGAGCAGGGAGCATTGAATTCAGATAGACATATGCTAGAATTTCAGCTTTGCTTCCTTTTCTACATGGTACTTCTGTCTTTAGTTTTTTGTTTTTGTTTTTGTTTTGCTGTATGCGGGCCTCTCACTGTTGTGGCCTCTCCCGTTGAGGAGCACAGGCTCCGGATGCGCAGGCTCAGCGGCCATGGCTCACGGGCCCAGCTGCTCCGCAGCATGTGGGATCTTCCCGGACCGGGGCACGAACCCGCGTCCCCTGCATCGGCAGGCGGACTCTCAACCACTGCGCCACCAGGGAAGCCCCTGTCTTTAGTTTTTGATAAATAAGTTGGGGGTAGGAATATCTACCTCCAAGATTTGGGAGAATTACGCGAGTTAGCAGAGATAAAGCTGCTAGCACACAGGGAAATATTGGCAGCTAGTATCACTGCAGGTCTAACATTGTACCTCTCTCTGCAAATACTTTCTCTCAGCTCTGTTCTACTACCATCATCATATGCCTAAATTTTCTGCAACTGACATTTCTCCAGTCTTTGTAGAGCTAGGTGCGAACTATAGATCAATGAGCTGGAGAGAAGTAGAAATTTAAAAAAAAAAACAACATTTGAAGAATAAATTGTTGGATGGCACAGAATGAGATCTGTATTTGGGGGAAGCACCTCTTATTCTCCTTTTTTCACCATGTCTAGGGCAATAATTCCATCCATACATTCATTCATACATCCAATAAACATTGATTAAGCTTTGACTGTGTGCCAGGTCCATGTCCATATTCCTTGACCTACCTCTTTCCCCAGCCAGAATAGGCTAAATCTGTTTTAAGAGTTAAAGTGGTGAATATTTTGGTGCCAATTGTTATGTAATTATGATTTCTAAACACCAAGGCAGCTTTTCTTTATTTACCTCCAGACTATTACATGACATATGGTTTGTTTTTTGGATATTTTCTTCACACTTTCCTAATTAGATCAACTTTGTCTTCAAACTCCCCATTTAGAATATCTTCCAAGACTGTGTTCTGGGTTACTTACATTTTTAAACATGAAATCAATTCAAGTTTGTTATTATTTCCACCAGTCAGATTTTATCTCCTTTTACATTTGCTTTGGAAGGTGCTGAAACATAATGGAAATCCAGAAGTTCCCAGTATTGGGGGAATTGCCACTTAAAAAGGGGGACCTATGTAATACTCTCATAGGTCATATTGATAAAGTCATGTGGGTAAGACAGGCTAGTAGTGAAGATGCAAAGATTCTGGCCCCAAATTCATCAGTGAGGTGTTATGAAAAGAGATGTAACAGCTCTGGCCCTCAGTTTTCACATCTTGAAAACTGGGAAATAATAACATCTCAGTTCTAAATGACAGTATTGAACAATAAAATTAGATATGTATTAGAGCTTGATAATTATAAAGTGCTTTATAACAAATAGCAGCAATTACCACGTCCTGCCTTAACTAGGCTAGACCACTAAAGGTGGTCTGAATTTGAGCATTAGAGAGAATGATGACTTGGAATAGATTTGGGTTACTGGTGAATCAGCAAACACACAATGCATAGAATAAACACATGGTCAATGATGCTACCGAGTGGCCCTGACTCCAGGGTCCCTCCATTTGCCTTCACAGAGGTGTGCCCTGTGCTACAAAATCAGATCCAGCAACCCTCAATGAGTGGGGAATCTACGAAAACAGAGCACCCCAGGACTACAGGATTCCTGTCTTTCATATGTCATTTTTCCTGGAGGGATGGGGAGGGGAGGTTGTATACATCAGCTTGCGTGGGAGGCCTTATTTCCATAAAAGGAAATTCTTGTTGTGCCACTAACGCACGCACGCACCAACAAACCATTTCTTTCTTTGGCCTTGAAGTTTCAGTCATCTGGCTGGCTTTATCTGACCACTGTGCCCCCTGAGGGACTTCAGAGAAAAAGGAAGACTCTGGCTTTGACTTCAGCCTAAGAGAGGTTACTTCAGAGGTTACTTCAGAGGTTACTTCAACCACCAAGTAAATATAAGGCATGGCAGAGACAAACAGATACAAAACCAGGCCCGACTTGAATAAATTAGACTCTAGTAGAGTTGTTTGTTTGTTTATTTATTTATTTATTACCCTTAGATTCCCCCACCTCTTCAATCATTTCCATTCTGAGCAGACTCTCCTTACCCCAATTTTCTACTCTATCCTAAAGCAGCACTGCTGCTTCAGGGACCATATCAATACCCACTGTCCAGAGTCTGCTCTGCAGGAACCTGCCTATTCTCTTCCTCCCTCCCTTTGGAATGTTATTTAGTCTTTCCTGTCTCACAGGCATCCTGATCTTCAAGATCAGTCTTTCCAGGTACCGAGTACCTGTCTATCAAATGCAAAGCAATAGAATTTAAGAGAAAACTGCTGACTTCAGAATCACATAGACCTGAGGATGAATCTTGGTTCTGTCACTTGCTTGCTGGAGGATTTGGGGCAAATGATCTAATCTCTCTGTAAACTGTTGCCTCCTTACTCTTGAACAGGCACGGTGTATCCCAGCTCAGAGGCTGGTGTGAGCACTACATGTAAATTTTATGTGAAATGTACATGGTAAGTTGTCAACAAATTTGCATCTTTCCATTTGCCCCAATCTGCAACGTTGACAATTTCAGAAACAAGACTAAGAGGAATACTTTTGATCTAAGAAATTAAACTGACTTAAGGGTTGCCTGGGTTTTCTGGCTGCTCCTTGCCTAGGCAACTTCAATTCTTGGCAAATAATGGACCAAATCCTAAGGAATCAAGATGAAGCGTAAAGTATCTATATGCCATATCTTCCAGACTTTGAGTTTTAAAAACAGTTGAAATGATATTTATTTCTTATAAAATATATCTCAAGTATGTTCACCATTTGCTTCTGAGTAGAAAGTAGGATACAACTTTTTGCTTTTTTTTTTTAGTTTTATATCTAGGAGTTTCAATTTATGTTAGATCTTTTAATTTATATTAGATCTTTCTTAAATATGAGTCTTTTATTCTGAGTGTAAAAAAGAAGGTAGGTAGGAATACATTCATGGTGATGAAAAATACTTAGAATCATATACTTTTTGTTTCTTTTTTTTATCATTCTCACTGTTGTGGCCTCTCCCGTTGCGGAGCACAGGCTCCAGACAAACAGGCTCAGCAGCCATGGCTCACGGGCCCAGCTACTCCACGGCATGTGGGATCTTCCTGGACCGGGGCACGAACCTGTGTCTCCTGCATCGGCAGGCGGATTCTCAACCACTGCGCCACCAGGGAAGCACTATCATTTCTGTCTTATAGTCTCACATTGGTTTTTCAGCTGGGTTTTAGTCAGCACTGAGCATGATTTATAATTGCAAACACTGTCTTTGTAGACAATTGAAATTGTTCCTGTGCCTGGAAAATGTGTGTGTGTGTTCTTTAAGACAGTGAAAAAGAGAAGCACCTGTAATGCACACTTAGATTCTTTTGTGGAACCCTGAAAGTCAGAGTCATTATATCATTTACCAAGATTATCTTGCAATTTATACCTCATGGGGGAATGTTTCCACTTCTGGAAATGCATAGTATTAAGGATCCCATAGGACTTGGGAGGATGGGAGCAGCAAATAGCCCTCCAAAAACCAGTAAGGATCTGTGATGTCTTACTTCCTTAATTACTGTTCCCTAATCTCTTCTAGGCCTTTGCTGATTAAATAATTTATTACTAAATTGAGGAACTTCTACAAAATATTTATCAGTTAATAGTAAAGCATAGCTCAGTCATTGAATACAATATAGCCCTCAAGACTGTCTATATAGTTCAGTTATGTGATGAAAGCCTAATAAGACATGGGAGGTTGGTGCACTGGGAAATGCCCAGAAATGGGATAACGAAGGCACATGTGAAAGGAACAGGTAACATATAGATTTAAAATAATGCTAGTGGAGCAATAAGAAAAAGAAAATATTTGGCAAAACTGTGGACAAGGGAAAACAACCATAACAACAATAAAAGCATCATAGAAAACTCATTGCAGTATTATATGCCCCAATATTAAGATAAAACTTGGATTGCAACATAAAGAAATAATCTACGTTTAAGTCACTGTTAAAACAGAAAGAAGAAAAGAAGAAAAAAATTTTTTTATTTACTCATGCCAGAAAGGCATGGTTAAAGTTCATTCCATTTCTGTGAAATATCAGTATCTTTGACACAATTTCAACACTTTGTGACTTTTGCCAGCTAAGCCTCAGAAATCTCTCAAAAATCTAAAAATGTTCCCAACTCCAGTGTTTATTAGGCCTTTTGTAATATAGATGGATGCTGCAGAAACTGGCATTGTTATACATAATGATAGAAATATTCTATAATACGGAAGGAATGTAGTATTTTTCTTGATCCATGAATTTCCCCAAAGACCTGAATTATCTGCAATAAGAAAGCAGAGAAAATGCTTGGGCATGGAGAATCCAAAATAACTGTTTTTCTTAAGGAAAATAAAAAAACTGTTTTTCTTAAGGAAATATATATCCTTGCAACTTGGTAGGTGAGAAGACAATTCTAGGTATGCTTTTTCTTTGTTACCTTGAGAAAACTGAATTCTAAATGAATTATATTTATTTAAAGGTCATGTTGAAATGACTTTATTTTTAATTTTGTGAGTTAAGCCACATGGTTCGCTATCCTAAGCTATACCTTCTAAGTGAAGCTAATATAAACACTTGCCCCTTTTAATGTAGAATGGTAAGCACCATGTTGACCTGAAGGCCATGTATTAGTAGTCTTTTATTGTCTGGGTCAGGAATCCCTTGTGTTTTTTAATGAGTTTATCTCCCAAATGTACTTTGAATCACTGGTTTTTATTATGAGTGCCTTAAATGGAAAGTGCCCTAGAGCAAGGTTTCTTCATGAAGAAAAACCCATCCACGTAATTAATCCTGTCCACCCCTTTATTCTGATGGCTTAATCTCTGAGTGGAGATTTGTCTTACTTCCCTTAACCTCTTCTATTTTTTTTTTTTTTGTATTTAAAGAGTTTCCTTTTGTTTTTGTTTTTTAATTTTATTGAAGTATAGTTGATTTACAGTGTTGTGTTAATTT
>NC_041219.1:25665484-25684997 GCF_002837175.3 Physeter macrocephalus
CACACACACACACACACACACACACACACACACACACAGCTGAGTGAGCAGGAAGAACTTGTCCTGCCTCAGAATCTTCTAAAATACTCTTGTAGGGTAGATGAAGTTTCCTATTTTTTTTGGTCTCCCTTGACCACAAACTCCACAATTCAGTCTCATGATTTTGCGAAATTTTAGTCATCTTGAGAGTAAAGAAATGTAGAGACAGCGTATTTCAGGCATTACATGTGCTTTGAGATTTCTCTTTTTAAGAACTCAATGTTTCTAGGGCACCAGTCAGATGGATAACCTCGCAGGCCACTACCTAACCTAGAGACACATATTTGGACCAAGTACAGTTAGAAAATAAGGGCTGAACACAGAGATTTAACAATGACAAGTTCAAGTGAATTTTATTATCCTTTTGGTCTCATAAATTTAAGGGAAGACTTAGATCCCACAAATCATTACTCCTTCCCTATTATTTTTTTTCTCTATTTGGGTCTCACAGGTTCATGGGGCTACCTAGAAGGATCCATTTCTTGGCTGGCTTACCCCATGCCTGCAATAATCTTTTAACCTTTAGATTTCCAGTCCAAAGAAATTGACAAAGCAAGATCTAACCTGACTTGAAATGTAAATGTTGACCCAGTTTCCTCTTTCATGTTGCTCCCTCAGTACTGATTTGTGTGAAATAAGAACAGATGGCAATGTGTTACTTGTGGGGGAAAAAAATCTTTACTTCTAAAATGCTCCCCTTCACTCAATAACATATTGCTGTCGATAAAATGTTTCATTTGCTTCATTTAATTACTCTGGCCCAGATTCCTTTGGCCACACAAGTCTAATAAAAACTCATAGATGATATTGTTCTGGAAGGAAAGTGGAAATATAATGATAATATAAACTATTTTGATAGAGAAATATTAGAGATTAAAATCTTTGTGTCTCAGACTGAAGGGCAGTTGAAGAGATGGTCTCAGGGGCAAGTTTCAAAACAAGCTGTGGAATTAATAACATACAACTCTGTATGTTCAGCAGCCAGCACAAAGCAGGCTTCAAGCAAACCAAGGAATGAAGTACACAAGAGAACTTCAGTAGACTGAAAGTGTGCAAATGTTGGCTGACCAACACAGACCTCAGAGTGGATATAAGCATACAAAATAGTTCATTGAAAAACAAACCCCAACATTTCAAATTCTCAAATAGAATTGAAAAACAATATTGAATTGAAAAATGCGAGAGTTCTTTTGGAATAAGTGAAGAGTTCCTACAGGGATGGACTAAAGGTAATACTCAGCTGCTTCTGTTTAAAATCTCCCTTGTGTGTATGCTTTTCCCTCAAGAGGAGGGGCATGGAGAAATGTTTTAAAACCTTCAGTTCCCCAGTGGTCACAGCAGGGTAGGAAATTGGTTCTCTTCCTTTTATTTTTCCTTTCTTCCCTTCCCACCTTTTTTTCCTTCTTTCCTTCCTTCTTTCCTTCCTTCCTTCCTTCTTTGCTTCCTTTCTTCCTTTCTCCCTTCCTCAACACCTTTGAGACTAAAAAATAACTCCCTTGACTAGAGGCATCACATTACAAAACAATATTTCTCCCTGTGCTATTGGACCTCTTGGACAGAAGTTCTAGATGACTCATACATTGGTGTCAGTCCAGATCATGGTGGAAACAGATGGTTCAAATGAAGGGAGTTTACAGAAAAGACTACTCTTAAAAGTTCCCAAAATTGAATTTCCTGATCATGGTCCCGAGATTCAATTTCTAAAACTTGGGTGTCTATATAATGAGCTGAAAATGTGGCAGGTCAATTGTACCAATCAGATCATTGTCAACCCAATACTCTCCTGGCATCAATTTGAATACTTTTTCTCACATGTTTGCTGATCTGATTTAGGCTGCTCTGGGTGAATTATGACAAAGGACACTGGTGGCATAAAGGATAGGATGATATTTGGGATATGAGAAGACCTAGGCTTGTTTCCTCTCCTTAGAAAAGTCATTTAAACTCTGGGCCTCAATTTATTTATTTATAAAATAGTGATAGCAACAGTCCATCCAGAAAAATAGTCTGAGTATTAAATGAGATAAAATATGTGAAAGTGCTATGAAAGGAGCAAGACCCTTTGCCTATTTTAAGTATTGTCAACTAGAGCTAGAATAAAAGTATTGATTTTAATCTAATGTTCCTAAGGCAGCCTTTAGATGCTCACTACCTGGTCTTTTTGAATTCTGACTTTACCACTTACTAACTATAATCTTTGACATGTTATTTAACCTTTCTACTCTTAGTTTCCTCATCTATCAATGGAGGGGTTTGTGAGCAATTAATCAGATAATACATTGAAAGTTTTTAGAATAGTGCCTAGCACATATTTAATCTATAGAAAATTCATATATAGAAATCTATATAAAAATGAGTCCTGCAAACGTGAAGACACAAACTCAATATGCATGTTTAGATTTCCATTTTAACTGTTCACAACTGTTCATAAGTTTAAATTCCTTTGCTGCAAAATATTTACTAACAAATTCTGTTGCAAAATGCTCAGAGTATCTCAAAAATTTTATGCTTGAGAATTGAAATTACGCTGGCACAGTGCAAGGTCTGGTTGTATACATCTAGTTCAGCTGGTGTGGAGGTGGATGTTATGTATTTATGTGTTGTGTGTGAATTCTCCATTTTCCAGACTTCATAGCTAACAAATTCTCTCTTATAGTTTTCATGTTTTCTTTATTTATAGACTCAGAACTTTTTTCTTTTTAAGTTTTGTTTTTCCTATATTTCACATATTTCTGAGAATTTGATGCTATGCTTTATTTTTTCGAATGCTAATTTTAATTCTGTTGCTTTAAAAGTCCTTATAATGTTTCCTTACCTCACAAAACTTTAAGATTGTGTTAGAGTCTGCCAATTTTTCAGCTAATATTTTTCAACTGACTCCTTTTATATTTTCTCATTTTAACTCTTCTATTATAATTCATTATCTTAGAATTTAATTGAGAGCATATGGCAGTTGTTTTCAACTTTGCTAAGAGCTCAGACTCTGGAATCAGGCTACCTGAGTTTGAACCCCAGGTTTGCGTTTTACAAAGCCACATGGCTTGTGAGCATGTTACCAACCTTTTGTAAAATGGGAATGATATCATAATTTTTATGTGAATTGTAAGAAGCAATATACATTAAATATTTAGAACTCTGTTGAACAATAACTCTCAATAAGTAACTATCATTTTTTAATTGGTTCATTTCTCCATAGTAAATATCTATATTTATATGGGAAAATACACACATACATACATATTTATATACCTATGTATATATGTGCACACACATATATAGTTTCTCTTCTGTATTATTGAGTGTTATATTTTCAGTATTTTTTGTTGTAGATTTAAAAAATTTTTTTCTGTATTCTCCTCCTTAAAAGTCTATTCAATTCTGATGTTTGCCCATAAATACTATGTGTGGATTCTCCTTGGTTGCCTTCATGGACCACCTGCCACTATGAGAATGCTTCTCTCTATCATAACTTGGGTGCTGTTTGATCTCCAGGCACCAGACAGTCTGATATTTCAGGCTTTGATGTGAGGTGTATTTGTTGGCCTAAAAGGGGCTCTCCTGATGTTGCTGTTCGCTTGTCTTACTAGAAAGAATAGTATTTCCCCCTGGTTACTATATAGGATTTCCCACGTAAATAAGAGTAAATTAAAAATTTAAACCTGTCACCTGGAAGAGTACAGGTCACTATCATTATGAGCATCTCCTGCTCAGCTCATTTCTACTGCTGCATCCCCACCCCTACCTTTTCTGATTTAGGACTTTAATTTGGCTTTTGATAGAGAAAATGTCTATTGGTATCTTGAAGATGGTTGACTATTTGTGACTACTAGTGCTTTTCAAGATACTACAATGTCCTAGACATTTTTCTAGGTTTGTGAATACAAAGCTTAAAAATAAAGACAGTTCCTGGCTCCCAGATGTTGATAATTTTTTAAAAAATTTTATGGTGATAAAATACATGTAACATAAAATTTACTATTTTAGCCATTTTTAAGTGTACAGTTCATTTTTAAGTAACATAAAATTTACCGTCTTAACCATTTTTAACTGTACATTTTTAAGTGTATAGGTATTAAATACATTCACATCGTTGAGCAACCATTACCACCACCCATTCCTGTAACTTTGTTCATCTTGTAAAACTGAAACCCTATACCCATTAATAATTCCCCATTCTTCCCTCTCCCCAACCTCCTGTAACTACCATTCTACTTTCTGTCTTTATGATTTTGACTGCTCTAAATACCTCATATAAGTAGAATCATACAGTATTTGTCTGTTTGTGACTGTCTTATTTTACTTAGCATAATGTCCTCAATGTTCATCCATGTTGTAGCATGGGTCATAATTTCCTTCCTTTTTAAGGCTGAGTAATATTCCATTGTATGTATATACCACATTTTCCTTAACCATTCATCCATTGATGGACACTTAGGTTGTTTTCATGAATAATGCTGCTATAAACATGGGTGTACAAATATCTCTTCAACACCCTACTTTCAGTCTTTTAGGTATATACCCAGAAGTGGAATTGCTAGATCATATGGTAATTCTGTTTTTAATTTTTTGAGGAACACAATCAAACTTTACATAGGATAGGGAGCTATGTGAAAATATGAAGAACAATTTTATGCTAATAAATTCAACACCTAAGTGAAATGATCACAATTTTTAAAAGGCACAAACTACCAAACCTCATTTAAAAATGATAACCTAAATATCCCTATATTTATTTAAGAAATTGAGTCTATAGTTTAAAACTTACCCAAAGATATTACAAAAATACTGCAGATAGATTTCCCTCATGAAAATATGTGATGCATTTTTATAAAATATGCAAATAAAACCCATATATGTATTTTATACATATATATATATTTGTATAGCTTTGTATGAGGGATAGAGAAGAGAGTAAAACACTATTGTTAACTCGGTTAATGTGGGGAGATTACCGTGGTGAGGAAATTGTTGAGTTTTCATCTCTGTATTGCTTAAATTTTGTAGTATACACTAGTTTGTTTGGTTTTTTTAAATTTAAAAATGTAACTTTTTTGACAGGTGTAAGATATATAAAGTACTCAGAACAAGGCTTGGTACATAGTTTTGCTTTATTAACTATTAGTTGTTACCTTTGGTATTAATATAAACCATCTCCTCTGCAAGCTCTTTATAAATAAATAATAACATTTAAAGCAAAGGAAAAAATGTAACTTTTTCAAAAAGAAACCCTCAAGGTACTACACTTTGTTATTTATGGCAAAAGGGAAATTTGAAATCAGCACATCTATTTAATGCCTACTAGGTCCCAGCCGCCATGTGTGGTACTGGCGACCCAACAATGAAAAACGTAAAATAGAAACACGGTATCAGTCTCAGTGATCCTTAATATAATAGAGTGAGAAAGGACAGTAAGGAATTAAGTTCATGTCTAAACTACACATATAACTAGTTTTCGTTGTCATTGAGAGCATGAATCTCCTCCCTCAGCATGACAGCACCTAGCACAGTGTCTGGCACATAATAAATGTTATTTAATAAGTGTTCAATGAGAAAAATGAATGAATGATTTGTGTGGTACAGTAGGGCACACAAAGAAAGTGAACAATTCTAGCTGGAGTGGGAGAGGAGAAAGTAAGGGATACATACAGGAGATGTTTTAGTTAGCCTTTCTGGGTTGCAAGACTGCTAAGGAATAGAGGTAGGAAGTTGCAGACAAAGCAAGATGCATATGAAAAGGTGGGAAACACATGGCATAATTAAGGAATGGATGTTACTCAACACAAATGCTGCCCACGTAAAAAGAGATGGTTGGGTTTGGAAATAAAGCAGGAAGAGGGGTAAGAAATAGCGTCCTTTGCCATGATAAATAATTTAGATTGGAGTTAAGGAGATCAGAGAGAGCACAGGAGGAGGGGCCTCAGAGACAAAAGAGTATTTCTCTGATTGTGTATGTGGGGACTAAAATTGTTGGTCACACTTTTTCTATGAAATAGTGAAATAGAAGATAGGAGGAGGGACCTCTAGCAATGAATAAATGTGGGGATAGCATTATTTAGGATGCTTGAAGAGAATAGAGAGGATTTGTTATTACTATATTCATTATATGATTCTCTTGGTTCTTCAAGAGTTGATACCAAAAAAGTCAACCCCAAATATCCTTATCATGTTGTCTCATCATGAAGGGAGTGATACAGCTACTGCCTGACAAAGCAATGTCATGACTCCCTCTCTGAACTTCAGGCTTGTATTATAAACAATCTCACCCTTTCCATTGAATTGGAAACTGTTTCCTACAAGCCACTCTCATGAGTCAGCATGAACTTGCAAATAGTAGTATCCAGAATTCATTTTTATTTATCTTAGAAACTTTCACCTAACTCCAAATGGGGACATATTTTGACACTGATAATCTAGGGCTAATTTCTATTGACTTTAGAGTTTCAGGTTGAGAGATGAGAAACTTAGTGAATGATGTTGAATTATTTCTCTTTTTTCATTTCAAAGTAAACTGTTGGTTCAACTACCTCCTCATTCCTTATATTTGTTTAGAGGTATTAAGATTCAACAGTGGAATTTCTGAAACAAGTATGAATCTCAGTCCATAAATACAATTGTCTAAGTAACAAATTGTGGCCTCTTTTCTATAATTTGACTTAATTTCTTACACAGAACCCACATTACACCACCGATGGGAACCTTAACCTCCTAAACTTTTAGGATTTCTTCCTTGGTCATATTACAACTTGAGGTCCAGGATATCACGCAGGTCAGGTAGAGGGAAGGGTGGAAAATGTAGGTGGCAGGGGGAAGCAATCTGTTTTTCAGTCACTTGTCCACAATGATTTTCACTGAAACATTCGTTATCCCCATCTGCCTGCTTCCCTTGAGATCCAGGGATACTCTGCTGTTCTGAGCCATGATTCTGGCATGGATTTTTTTTTCCAGACTGCATATGGGGCTATCTGTCTTGTGTGCCCCATAGCTATTTCCATCTTGGGTCTTGTGGCCTTCCCAGCAGCACTACAGTGTATAGTTTCCCTCTGCTTTGGGAACACATAGACCTCTCTATTTAGCTCACCCTTTCTCCCCCACCGTTAACTCAGAGGTCTTTTAATAAGTATATTTGGTGGGGGTTATATTTTGTGTGCTAGTTTATTGCAAAATAATCCATCTATCCTTTAAACTTCCTTCTTGCATTAGACATTTTGTAATCCAAAACCCAGAAAGACTTGTGGGAAGTTATAGGAAGAGAAAAAGATAATATCTCAAAATGTTTACCCACCATGTTTTTATATATCGTAGCCATTCCTTCTGTTAGACAACAGTAAAATTGACAAAGTTGGGCTTTGTCATCCATAAATATCCTTTTGGTATGGGAGGAAAAAAAATCATATCGTACACCTATGGACTCAAGTTCAGTATTATTTAACCAATGTTTATTGCACATTTGCTGTTTGTAAGGTACTTTGCATAACATGAAGTTGAAGAAAAACAAGATTCCTGTCCTAGAGGAATTTGCAGTCTAGTGAAGAAAGAAGACTAGAACATAAATAACAGTAATGCAAAACCTAAAATGGGTAGTCTGCCTGCCTGAGTCATAAACAAAGAGCTTTGGGAGTACTGAGAAGACGATTAATTTTAATCAAGGGATTAGAGAAAACTTCAGACCTAGCGCTGACTCATAGCCTACTAGTAAACAATGTTAACAACTCTCTGGGCAATTTGGGGTGGAGGTGCAGAGGACTACTCACTGCTTCTTCAGCCCCTGGACAAGCTCATTTGTGTGTCTTGGAGGGTCCAGAAATTTTTGCTAAGGGATTCTTCACACCCATCCTCACTCGGTGCTAGAGCCGTCTCTCTGCCTCTACTTTTCTAAAGCTTATTCATTATGGGTCAGTCATTCTCTGGCCTTCTTGTCTTTTGGTTGTGGTGGCGACGGTGGTAGTGTTTGTGAGTTTTCCCTGTCTTTTTGTAATATTTCCTTTCTCTCTTTTTTTCACTTGAGAGGTTGATTTCAAATTCTGAACTACTTTGTGCTTGGCATTTTCTAACTAGCTAAACTAGAAGAATCAGAAGCTTTAGGAAAATGAAGTGATCAATATGGCAGAAGAGAAAAATGGAATTTCCTTTTCTTTAAGAAATGCTAAAAATTTTAAAAGCATATTACTAAGTGAAAGAAGCCAATCTGGAAACGCTACATATTATACGATTCCAACAATATGACATTATGGAAAAGGCAAAACTATGGAGACAGTAAAGAGATCAGTGGTTGCTAGAGGTTGGGAGGGTAGTGGGAGGGATGAAGAGGCAGAACACAGAGGATTTTTAGAGCAGTGAAAATACTCTGTATGGTACTACTGTGGTGGATATAAGTCATTATACATTTGTCCAAACCCACTGAGTGTACAGCACCGAGAGTGAACACTATTATATGGACTTTCGGTGATAAGGATGTGTCTGTCAGTGTAAGTTCATCAATTATTATAAAAATATCACTCTGGTAGGGGATATTGGTAATGGGGGAGTCTCTGCATTTGTGGGGTCAGGGGGTATATAGTAGGAATTCTCTGTACTTTCTACTCATTTTTGTTCTGAACCTAAAACTGCTCTAAAAAATAAAGTCCATTAAAAAAAAATAGTATGCCTGTCCTGCCCCTAGGTTCTTCAGAACCATTTTTTTTTTTTTAGATTCCATATATATGTGTTAGCATATGGTATTTGTTTTTCTCTTTCTGACTTACTTCACTCGTATGACAGACTCTAGGTCCATCCACAGGAATAAAGACACAGATGTAGAGAATGGACTTTAGGACACAAGGAGGGGGAAGGGTAAGCTGGGACAAAGTGAGAGAGTAGCACTGACATATATACACTATCAAATGTAAAATAAATAGCAGTGAGAAGCAGCCACATAGCACCGGGAGGTCAGCTCCATGCTTTGTGACCACCTAGAGGGGTGGGATAGGGAGGGAGGGAGGGAGATGCAAGAGGGAGGAGATATGGGGATATATGTATATGTATAAATGATTCACTTTGTTATAAAGCAGAAACTAACACACAGTTGTAAAGCAATTATACTCTAATAACGATGTTAAAAAAAATTGTATTGTTTCCTCTGTCCCACCAATTAGGGACTGCTCTTATGTTCATTGAGCCACAGAAGTGTCTTCTGATTGTCTGTACTAGTCTCATTGTTTGTCAGCCTTGGTGAGTGAAACTGTCAGTTTAACAGAGCATAAGTCGTAGGTGAATCTTTCACTATCCCGGTCCATTTCTTTTTTTCTTTTTAAGATTCACTGTATCTTTGCTTCCTGTAATAAGCATGGGGCCTTGATGTATACTTCAAAGAGATATGGCACGATAAGAGAGGACAAAAAGAAAGGAAAAAAATCAATATGGGGAAATATCATTTATGATTGCTGTGAACAATTTCAATGTACCCTATTTGTTTTATCGCTCAAAGAAAAACTGATGGTATACAAGGATACAAGGCTTATTTAGCGCCATACAAAATGTGTTTTTGATGCTGAGAGAAGATAGTCTGTCCTGGCCAGTCACCATGGTAACCTCTAAAAGCAAAGATTATGTCTGATTAGGTTGCCCTTCTCAGGAAGAATGACCAGAAAAAAATCTTTTGAAAAGTTTAAAATGGAGGGTAGGAGGATACTGGTACTAATTTTGCACAGCTGCTCTCTGCCCTGCTTCTCCTAATAAGAGTGACTCAGACTATTTTCTAGAACCTTTTCCCAGTCCCATAGAAAGCTTCCAGTGATGTCTTCCCCTTGTCAAAAATGTACCTCAGCTCAGTTCTTTGTGGTTATTGTCTTCACAGCCCATAATCAGAATTCCAGATATCTTTGTGATTGCTTGTAAAGAGATTAATGAATGTTCTTAAAATAAATAAATAAATACAAAAGTGAAACATACTCTGCTCTAGAGAAGTTGTAAGAGGAAGCAAAAATTCAATTATGTTTGTCCTATAATGATTTGGGAGGCAGACAGCAGTAAGGTGGAAGCACTGAAGAAGCCAGAAGACTACTTTATGTTAGAATTATTTTTTTTGGAAGCTCTTAATGCTCTCTGCCTTGGAAAAGAATCCGTTTAAACAAGATTTGATATTTTTTTCTAAGTTTCTGCTGCCAGTACTCGTGCCTGTAAAGCACAATGTATATGTGTATCAATTTTTCTGATTTTCCTATGTCATTTCCTAAATAATGTAATAATCAAGTGACTTTATTGGAGGCTGACTAATGTAAAGAGGAGCATCAAGTAGAGGAAATGATAGTTTTATTCCTACTTAACTGAGAGGGTAAAATCTTATTGGGGTGATAAGATATTCTGTATTGGTGGGCTTGGAGAGAATTCATATAATCTGCAAAATATTTGCAAACCTGTTAGTGCTTTGTAAACCTAAACATTGAGTGGCATAAAATGTCATTCTAATGTCACTTACACTGACATAGTAAACAATAAAGGGATCATTTATTCAACCTAATGTAGGAAAAAATTTTTTTTCTTTGCATCTGAGCAAAAGGTAAGAACTAAGAGCCATTATTCTCTCTCTCTTTATGGAAAGGAAATATCTTTTTCCCTCCTGGCTATACATGATTATTATAACAAATCCTGGAGAGAAATGTGGTAATATACATCAAAATTAAAAATGCACAGTTCCTTTGCCTAGAGATAGATTTCCACATATGCACATGGAATTGCTTTCCAAGATTCTTAGTGAAGCAAAAGATAGGAAGTTATCTAAAAGTATTCTGTGGGCAGGAGGTTAAAAAATGATGGTATAGCCATGCAATGTATTACTATTTTGTTTTTAAAAAGAATGAGAGCATGCTGTATGGGCCAATAAGGAATAATCCCCCAAATATACTCTTAAACGATGACAGAGCAAATAGGCATGTCCTAAGTGCTCTTTGCATATTAACTTATCTGATCCTCATAGCTACCACCTTACGTAGGACCCCTTATAATTCCCATATTATAGATTAGCTTAACAGAGGCACAGAAAGGTTAGGTAACCTGCTCAAGGTCACACAGCTAGTAAAACTTAATGTCAGGACTTGATCCCAGACAGTCTAACTTCAGGGTCTGTGCTATTAAATACTGAGCAATACTACAAAGCAATGTTCAGAAAAACATATGTAATATATTGCTAGTGTGTGATAAAGGAGATATATGCATATATCCATTATATGTGCATACACAGCACACAGACACATATAACAGTCAATCCTCATTATTTGTAGATTTGTCTACTTGCTAAAATTTGTTTATAACCCCAAACTCAATACTCACAGAACTTCCTAGATTAAACAAGACAATGCTCTGCCTTCTTGTTTCTGCTCCCATACTGTAAAAAAAAAATGTCTCTTTTGTGGTCTGTTTAATGCCTGGTTTTTCTCATTTTTGTGCCTTTTGTTGGTGATTTTGCTGTTTAAAATGGCCCCAAGCATAATGCTGAAATTCTGTCTAGTATTCCTAAGCAGAAAAATGCTGTGATGTGCTTTACTGAGAAAATATGTGTGTTAGATAACTTTTGTTCAGGCATGAGTTATAGTGCTGTTGGCTGTAAGTTGGAATAAGTAAGATGTCTTCAAATAGAAACACACATAAGACAAAGTTACATATTGATCGAATGATGACAACATTGTGACCAGAGGCTCACAGGAACCTAACTCTGTACTTCCCCTAGGAGTAATGATACAGTAGTTGCTAATTCAATATTCACAGAGAGCTATGGAACACGAGTACTGTGAATAACAAGAATCAATTATATACATATATATGTGCATATGTGTGCTTATTTATGTATCATGCATGGAAAAAAATCTTTAAAAGATGATAAAATAAACTGTGTACAGTGGTTGTTTGGGGGAGTTAAACTAAGATACTGGAGTTCAGAAGTGGGAGAAAGACTTACTTATCTCCTTATGGAATTTTACCACGTATATTATCTATTGAAGTATTTTCATGCATGCAGTACAGAAGGGAAAATAAAAAGGTTCCCAAAGTTCTGCATAATTCCACTTTCCTGCAAACAGTTTCATAAATAATTTTCTAGGCTTTTAAAATGCAAATATAATATACATGATCATATTCTACTGTAGCTTGCTTTTTTAAACTTTATGTGCTGAACTTCTTTCTAGGGCAGAATATACGGAGCTACCTGTTCCTCCTTTTCCTTCTATGTTCCACCACAAACACAGCCCCATATGAAACACATACATCACAGATTTCTGTCTTTCCAGACTGCCCTCGCGCGCCTGGCATTTCTGCAAGAACACAGCAGCAACATTTTGAAGATAAAATCATGCCATTACTCTGAAGTTTAAAGTAAGAGCATAGAAGAGGGTATATCAAAAAATGAGGAAACTCTCCTAAAAAGTTTTATAATTTTTATGTTTTTACTTCACAGACTGAGTCAGAGAATTTTTATTTTAAAAAAATGGAAGAGAAAAGGAATTTCTCTGAGTCAGTCACATACTAGGCAATGAACATATATTTTTTGATCCTCACACTAATGGAGATAGATATAATTATTCCCAGTTTACAGATAGAAAAAATAGGTTTCCCCAAATCAAGCTATTCATGTCTCTAGAAAGAAGAGAAAGGAGCCCTTTTCTATACTCATCTTCAGTTGAAAGACGGATATTTTTGTCCAAAACCTAATATTTTACTGTCCTATATTCAGGGTACCGGGCCACTTTTAATTGTTATATTCAATTTATACAACTGCCATTAAATGGCAGCCAGTGCCCTCAAAGATGTAATGTGAATCCCAGAACACAATAATCAGACTGATGGAATCACAAATGCACAGCACTCATTGTATCAGACACTGAAATTCTAACATTTACAGTACATCCACCTTTCCTAATGAAACTACTCTTGACCAGGGTTAAGATTTTGGTTTTGCTATTAAAAAGCAAACAAACAAACCCAAATCAAAAAACCTTAAGATACTGACACTCTACCTTAAAGAGAAAGATGCTGAAGACTTAGAGCTAATTAAGATAATGACTTCTAGGACTAAGTTAAATATAAATGAAATCAAGGAATTATTCTTACGATTGTGTTTCATTTAAGCCTGCTGCTATATTAGATTTTAAAGTTTGAATTGTAATACCACTAATTTCCTCTAGATGGAGAATGAAACAAGAATAGACAGAGTATTAAAAAGTGGATAATGTAGAATGAACCTGAAGATTGCCCCCTTAACAGAGAAAGGACATTTTGCTAAAGCTGTCATAGCAAAACCAGAGTGGTTGGTTTCATTGTGGTGTATTTTCTAAGTTTAGCTGAATCAACCTCTAAAATAAAATGGATCATATTTTTAGTTTCCTTTTAATTTTGAATTAATAGAAAAAACTGCATGCACACACACACATACACATAATTTCAATCACTTAACTCTTTATAAATTGCAACAATATCTATATTATAAAAGAGATGATGAGCTGCTTAAAATACATTTTTAAAACTGTACATCTCTTAGTATTCATGAAATAAATAGAAAATTCATCTACTTAAATATTACAAAGCAAAGCAGTCTGAAAAAGAAGGCATTCTGCAAAGCAAATTACCAAACGCTATTAAAAATACAGCATAAAATTAAATATCGAGATGCTTATCCCTCCTCCTCTGACAATTTCCTTAGGATGTCAATGTTTTGCTAAAATGATCCAATCTTTTAAAGTTTGGAGACCCATAGAAAAAGCACTGAAATAAGTGTTTATGTGCATTGTACAAGAACTGAAATCCAGGTGGGTTCACTGTTATTACAGAATCTGAAGAAATAAACATCAAAGGGAAATGAGATCACTATCTTCAGAAATAAAGGTTTCCACAAGAGAAACAATTGTGGAAGAAAATTATCCTCTTTGTGAACAATATGGTGATCAGCCTTTCCTGCTTTCTCCTGATGATGAGGTGATGTCACTGGTCAGAAGTGCTGGCCTATTTTCTGTTCTGCCTATGGTGGGTTGGATTGGATGAAAATAAACATCTTACATAACAGACCGGCTGTGCACTTCTTCTTTTTTTTCCCAAGGAGATTTTCCCAGCATGAATTCTGCATGTACAATTAACATTGGCAAAATTTCAGCTAAAAAATCTGTTAAATTTATAAGCAGATTAACAAATACAGTCCATGTATGCTGCCTCCCACTCCCCCTCACCCACCCTACCTCTTTTACACACACACACACACACACACACACACACACAAACACACACACACCATCACCATCACCATCACCTTCTCTGTCACCACCTCCACCACCACCATCATCATTGTCTCCATCACCTCTACCCCTCCTGTAACCAAAACAGCTTTGTACTGAGAGAGAAGAGAAAACAGGCAAGTTAAAATTGAAATTAGTCTTCAAATAGTTGTAACAAGATAGAAGATTGCAGATTAGAGCTATTGTCTTATTCCAGTGATGGAGAACAGACCCCCTTCAGGGCTTGCTTTCTCAAAATTGAAGATGAATTAAAGATTACGAGCCTAACGAAAAAGATGAATCCCTACATTAGTGGCCTGTATACTCATAAAAAAGCAAACACAGCAGAAAGAATTTTCAATGGTAATTTTTTTTTTTTTTTTTTTTTTTTTTTTTTTCCTGTACGCGGGCCTGTCACTGTTGTGGCCTGTCACTGTTGTGGCCTCTCCCGTTGCGGGCCTCTCACTGTTGTGGCCTCTCCCATTGCGGAGAACAGGCTCCGGATGCGCAGGCTCAGTGGCCATGGCTCACGGGCCCAGCTGCTCCGCGGCATGTGGGATCTTCCCGGGCCGGGGCACGAACCCGTGTCCCCTGCATCGGCAGGCGGACTCTCAACCACTGCGCCACTAGGGAAGCCCAATTGTAATTTTTAATAATTTACAAAAATTCTGGAGTTTTCTGTCACATTTCCTGTTTTGTAGGGAGGGGTTTATGAATCTGTAAGCTTTGGTATTTATTGTGGAGGCTACTTATGGAGTGAATATATTAAACTGAGCATTCAACTTGATTTTCCTAATTCCTGAAGATACAATAAAATTAGAGATGCCAAAGAGCTGAAGGAAACATGTACTTCAACAGCCTGGATGAAAGCTCATTTGAAATCAGCAGTGTAATTCACAGTGATTTATAGGGGCCCCATCAACTGACCTAGTGGTCTTAGTTTCAGAAAAAATCATCACATAGTTTTTGCTCAGTAAAGTAAATATTTGAATATCTATCATATGCTTATCACAGGCCAAATATTGAATAACAGAAACAGTATAGAGTTGAATTTAGACTATGAGTTTTTTTTCTGTATTGCTAAGCAATAAATGTAAATGTAGTTCAAGAAAGGAAAATCATTTAAAGAGAAGGTAAAAGAGTAGATAATGAATTAAGATTAGCTGATTCTTCTTGTCATCAGAATAATCACCACCATTTTTCTGTCCTAAGGACAAGCCATGTTGGAAAGGACCAAAATGAAACTCTCTTTTACTCAGTGCTGATATCTAATGTCAAATCAAGAAAGCAAGCCTGTGTGGGCATTACTGTGTAACCATTTAGAGGTCCTTACCTATGCTTGGAGGCTACTCTGTCTTACATAATATGCACTAGCCTAGTATATACACAGTATACACTAGTAATACTTGCTTGTTTGAATGGAGAATATGTATGTAATAAGTCAACTGTGTTACTTTGGAAAGATAATTGAATTTGTATTCTAAAGGTTTGCATTTAAATATCAACTTTGATTTTTACTTCCAGTAAGACCTTAGACAATTAGTTATACTTTTCTAATCCTCAGCTTTCTCATCTAAGGTGTGGAGATATTGATGCTTTTAAGGGGTGTTGTAAGGAATAAGAAAGAAAAATGTACTGAAATATCCAAAACAGTGCATAGCAAATAATTGTATATACATATGTATGTATCTTTGAATGTATATGAATGATCAAAGTCAGAGGTATTCATTTAATATTTTCACAAAGAAACAAGATAAAATTATTTCATATTTACCAAGAAACGAAAAAATAAGATTTTTGACTACTTAGAACAATTATTTACTTACTTGACTTAAAGAATGATAATGGTTCCTACTTTTTGGGTAAGTATGCACAGCAATTTACATTGAATGAGTAGTATTTAAGTTAATTTACAATTATTGAACCAATCAAATGTATTTTGAATATCTATTTTATGTTTAATAATAGAAGGGAGTAACGATAAATTTTTTCGGTAGTTTATTGTCTTTCAGGAGATTTCAGAATTCTTGGGGAGATGATAAATTAAAGGAACAATTAGAAGACATTAAGTAATTGTTACATTACATAAGATATACATGCTCTAGAAGCTAAGTGGATATTTTAGTGAATTAAAAACAGTTATTGCATTCATATGTATTTCCAAGATGGCAAAATATCTTTACACGTGGAAGAAAATTCTTCACAAGGGTTTAATACAGAATTATGATCTCTTCAAATATTTCCACGAATTTTTGGAGAAAAAATATTTCTTGAAGTAGTGTTTTTGGCCAGTGTTAAAGAATTCAAATCTAGGTAGGTTTACTGCTGATAATACTTTAAAATTTAAAAAAAAAATGAACATCTCAGATAAATATAGTTGTAACAAATGTATATCTTTTAAAAATACATATACAAAGTAAGAATTTTGAGGTTTATTGAAATATTGTCATGTTATAGCTATGTAAGAGAATTTTTAAAAAACTATGGAATTGTGGTCCTTCTGTATAAGGTTTGAATCATGAATGTAAGAATTGTTGGTGAAGGCTTATTGACTTTACAGTTTAGGGTTTTATTTTGCTGTTTCTGAGGAGATTTTAACTGAAGAAAATTTAGGTTTCATAGGCTCTGGAAAAGCAGGAGGAAACCCAGCTTTTTCCTTTGTGTAGAATCTCAAGTCCAGATGCTGGCTTTTTTCTTCATGAAAATTCATAATGTATCTATTATAGCTTCCTAATTAAAGTCACACATGTATGAATAATGTTTGAAAATCAGTTACTATCCACTTTACATATGTTAACATATATTATGTTTTAGAGTCATTTTCTGCCAAATAGCTCAGTGTGCTACATAACTTACAATGAAATGGTAGTACCATTATTTTTTTACCCATTGACTGGGTTCAGGGATTTTATAATGTTGAAAAGTGAAAAAAGCTAGACTAACTTATTTTCCAAAACTCAAACTTGGTGACTAAAAAAGTGTGTTTTGTTTTATTTTCTTATGCTTCCAAAGAGCTGTAACTTTTAATTCATTCAACACATAATTTTTTAAACATTTACTTAATGCCAGTCACTCTGAAAAGCATCTGGAATATATCTGTGAACAAAGCAGAAAATATATCTCTACTATAGCTCATATTCTGAATCAACAGTAAACTAAAATAAAACAATTACATCTAATTCTATAACATATTAGATGGTAATAAGTGCTGTGGAAAGCAATAGAACAGGGGGATATTCAGAGAAGGAAGTGTGGTTTTGAATGAAGTGGTCAGGGTTAGCCGTATTGAGAAATTGTCATTTGAACAAAGATGTGAAGGAGGTGAGGGAGTGAGAATTCAGTGCCTTACTGTCATAGAACAGAGCATAGTACCAAGTATCAGGAATCTGGCTCTGTCAATTATTTAACTTCGTGTTCATGGCCAAGTATCTTACTTCTTTACCTATAAAGTAAAAATAGGGAAAATATCTACACAGGATTGTGGTGAGGAAAAGTAAGACCATTTATTTCACAAATACATTGTTCAGTGCCAACTGGGAGGTAGGCACTCGAAATGAACAGCACGTAATCTTGAGCCCTGGAGGAACCTGCATTCTAATAATGATTACATTCTAGCAATGAACAGTGACAGTGTATTTCAAAGCTTTTTGGAGATTGCCATGTATTCTGTAATTGAATAGAAACTGAAAAACAGAATTGCCTTTCTCATGTGTCATCCTCTTAGACCTCTGCATCATCCATCTTGCTGAAGCCTTTCCTTTGCTGTCTCTAACTCTCTACCCTCCTGTAGCTTCTCATACCTCTCAATCGCTCATTCTCCATTTAATTAACTGACTCCTTTTCTTTTTTCAGATTCTTTATAAATAATATGTTTTTAAGAATTCTTTCTCAGTCCTCTTTGTTTTTGTCTATTCGTTCTTTTCATGGACATTTTAAGTATTACTGATTTTAAATATCACTTCTAAAGAAACATTTCCCTCTCTGCCTTACCCAAATTCTGAGTTGAGATATAAGACAGGAGTCTGCAGAAGGAGAACAAAAGAACTTTTTTATGGCTTAAGGCTAAGAAAAAAGATGCAGCTTTACATGGGAACCCAGTGGGCTGGCTAACTGAACCTCATAATTCCCTGCCAGTAGGCAAGGCAAAACTTTACTTCTACCCTCTTAGGATCTCTGCTGGTCCTGAAAATTAAAACTGACATAGATATATTAATAGGAGAAAAGCATACAGATTTTTACATGTACATGTGGGGGAGTCCCGACAGGAAAATGAAAACCCAAAGAAGTGGCAGAAACCTAAATGCTTATATACTAAGTTGAACAAGGAGAGACAGTTGTGGAAAATAACTAAAATAAATGGGGGGAGACTAAAAGAAAATGAGTTATTTTAACAAGTTCTGTGTGAACAGCATTCTCTTGGCCTGACGCCGCACCTCTGGTGATAAGACCATTTCTTCCTTCCTGGGGTAAGGAGAGCATCTTTCACTTGGGAGTTTTATCTCCTGATTTCAGGAAGAAAAGGGGAGGTCAGATGATCAATCCTTCTTGCACCTGCTATTTCTCAAGTGCCTTTAGCCCCAAATAATCCTTATGCCACTCTTCACAGCTGTAGACCATGGAAATGCTCCTCACTTTGAGTATCTTCCTGTAGGCCATGTAAAGTTTGATCAGAAGGTTCTGTAGGTAAACCTGAAATTTTCTCCCTATTCCTTTTCCATCCGAAATTATATCCAGCTATATTGTCTAACATAGTATGGCAGAGGTTCTCCAATAAAATTAAAATACAACATTAGAATACTCATATAATAAAGATTCTCCAGTTTTTAAAAAATCACAATAGATAGATGTCCCAAATGTGAATATAAACTCCCCAACATTATCAAATTTCCAGATAAAAGTTAAAAATTATATGGACTTTCAAGTTGAATTCTAACAATCAATGGCATTGAATTCAAAATAAAATTCCACATGAATTGCAAGTTTGCAGAAAAAGAGTCAAAAATTCATTTTCAGCATTTCCTAATCTCGGCATTGGCCAGAGAAGTTCTCGATCCCTGGGCAGAGTTGAGGCTCCTTCAGCAGCTCAAACCTAACCTGTTGTTAGCTAGAATGTTTATAGTTCTTTCAAAGCTCAGAACTTTATGCCTCATTTTTTAAAGCAGAGGGTTTTTTTTTTTTTTTTTTTTTTCTTTCGGTACGCGGGCCTCTCACTGTTGTGGCCTCTCCCGTTGTGGGGCACAGGC
>NC_041219.1:25685127-25698570 GCF_002837175.3 Physeter macrocephalus
CAGGCTCCGGACGCGCAGGCTCAGCGGCCATGGCTCACGGGCCCAGCCGCTCTGCGGCATGTGGGATCCTCCCAGACCGGGGCACGAACCCACGTCCCCTGCATCGGCAGGTGGACTCTCAACCACTGCGCCACCAGGGAAGCCCTAAAGCAGAGGTTTTTAAATTTATTATTTATGCTTTTATTGAGGCATAATTGACAAATAGTGAAATGTACAAATCTTCAGCGTACAGTTCAATTAGTTTTGATAAATATATACACCATACCTCTATCAAGAAATGGAATATTTCTTGTCACTCCAGGAAGTGCCCTTGTGCAACTTCCCAGTAAATTCCTGTCCCTCAAGAACCAATCGTACTGATTTCTCTCATCGTACATCAGTTTTGCCTGATCTACAGGTGCATATACAAAGAATCATAAAGTATGTACTCTCTAGTGTCTGGCTTCTTTCACTTAGCATATTTTTGAAATTCACCTATGTTGTGTATCAGTAGTGCATTCCTTTTTATTACTGTGGGAGAGGGTGTGTTAAATGTAGGAATATGCCACAGTTTTTTTTTAAGTCTGTTTTCCTATTGATGGATACATGAGCTATTTCCAGCTTTTGGGATGTTATGAATGAAGCCCCATGGACATTATTACACAAAGAGTTTTGTGGATATATCTTCATTTTTCTTGGATAACTACCTAGGAGAATTCCTAGGCTGTAGGTTAGAAGAATATTTAATTTTATAAGAAACTACCAATTTTCTTCCAAAGTAGATATATCATTTTATAATTCCATGGCAATATCTGAGAGTTCTGGTTGCTCCACATCCCTGCTAACATTAGACAGTCTTTTTTCATTTTATCCATTTTTAGGTGTTTTATTGTGGTTTTAATTTTTTGCCTCACAGTAATGGAGTCCAGACATCCAAGATTATTACAGAACTGGCCTCACACCAATGTTTTTCTTCAGATAATTCAGTCCACAGCTCCAGTTTTTTTTCTAGGCAAAATTATAAACCCAGTGTTCAGCAATATTTTTTTAAAATAGCATAAACTTTTTGGTATTTGAGTGGAGGAAAAGGTAGATGCAGAAATTCTGCTTGTTTTTAACCTCGTTAGGATACCAGTCTAATCTACCCATAACCCATAACTATCGATTTAATCTCAACTGGAAGAAATCTATCAGCAAGAAGTTAAATCCTGAGCATTTATTGTTTCTGGAGAGGCAGGATCTACACATATGTTACATCTTAATTTTAATTTTACTCTTTAGTCCCGTCATCTTCACCAGGTGGTTTTCAAGGTTTCTTGTTCATCTGGCCAAGCTGAGGAAGGTAAATAAAGCAGAGAGGATGATATGAGGAAGGTTTACAAGAGGCAAGCCTAAAAATGGTACACCATCATTTCCACTCTTACTCTATTGGCTAAAACTCAATCACACAGGCATAATGAACTACAAGGAAGACTGGAAAATGAGATCTAGTTGTTCTCTGGAAGAAGAGAAAATGGGTTGAGACTCCGTAGCATCTCTGCAATGCCAGGTTATCCAGTGCTGGATAGCAATCTGCAGTGGCTCACACACTGAAACTGCTTGTGACTCTTAAAACAGCCAGCAGTTTGCCAGAGTCTGCATGGTTGGAGTCCCCTGACACTGTCTAAAATGTCCTCTGACCTTTACTGAGCCTCCTGTATACAACTTCACTACCAAAGCCTCCTGTATACACCTTCACTACCACTTGGGTCTACCAGGAGCCAAGTGCCTTTGCTGTGGTGTGAATGCCTTTTTTTTTTTTTTTAAGGCCCATGTTTTCTTAGATCCCTGCCTCTATGGAAACACTCTATAGAAACATGCCTGTGGCAAAGCCAACATAGTCTGAGGTCACACACCAATGTCAAAACGCCTTTGACCCAAAGTTTTAAGCTTTTGTTCAAATCTGGCTCAATATAAGCTTCCAAAAGTGACCGAGGTTAAAACATTTAACTCACACATAAAATTCAAAGCCTAGAACCATACGCCCTGGCCACATCAGACATTCCATCACTTCACATGTGTATTTTGCTCCCCTGAATTTCTCTTGTTTTATTTTCTAGTGTTCCCAGACAACATGAAAAAAAAAAATGCAGGATCTTGATGATGTTCCTTCAAAAGCTATAGTTCCCAATCCCTCCCCTGTAGCAACAGAGGCTACCCCAGCACAAGTACCAGTATATGGGAAAATAATGGAAAGCATGTACTGACTTCCAAGGATGAAAAAGGGCAAAACACAGCCATGTTTCTTCCTTTCACATTTAACAATCAGATAAACTACTCACATCCCTTGGTACTGAGTGAGTGAAAGGGTGGCAGAGCCTAAGAGTTATAGTATTTGAGCTCCCATCATATGGAAGTAAACAACATTTAAGAATAAGAAGTGGTTCCCCGCCCTTTAAAACAATAGCAGTGTCTATTTCCCTAGTCCTTATGTTCTCCTAACCTCAAGAAACTAATTTCCAACTACTTGGTGGATATCTTCGTTTGAACATCCCAAGAGCATCTCAAAAATGTTCAAAATTTCTGTTACTGGTTCCCCCGTTCTCATAGTCACCCAAGCTTGGAAACTTAGAGCCAACTATGATCTTTCCCATTTTAAAAGTTTGATGTAGATACTGTAGCCCAAATTGTTTCTCATGTATGTCATGTTTTTTCTACTTCCAGTTCTCTAGTTCTGACACTACTGCCTCATTAAAACTTGGCAAAAGCCTATCAAGTTTCTCCTGCACACACATTAACCTACATATGATTGCCAAAATTTATTTTCCTAAAATATAGCTCTTAATCGTGGGTCTCTTTTGCTCACAAATTTTAATGACTTCTGCAATATTGAATATAGCCCTTTTAATGGACATTTACATCCTTTTGGTCATCCAAAACTTCAAATGCTTTCTTTGTATCTGAGGAATTTCCCATCTTAAAAATTCATGTTTCCCTAAGATATGTGACCAATCAGACACACCCCTGGAGATTTTAATTTAGAAAGCAGTGACATAAAGAAGGAAGACTCATTCTGAAGAGAAAGAAGAACAAGGGAGGCAGGCACCCTCATTTCAGAGGCAGCTCCTGTTGAAGTCTTACTAGCAGCATCCTGTAGCCAGCATAAGTGATGAAGTCTGAGGCCCCTTTTCCTAGCAGCAAGGGTGGCAGTAGGGTCTGTAATGGAGCGACCCTGAAGCCCCTGGCTGTGTATCCTAATTCTCTTATCCTAATCTTTTTCAATAATTTCACTTTCTCTTTAAACTACTTCATACCTTTTATTCAATTTTTCTGTTAAAATTTAGTTTTATCTTCATAGAAATTTTTCTGTTTAAACTATACCTGCCCCGGGACCTTTGAACATGCTAATTCCTGTCTGGCACAACCACTGTGTCCCCCATTCTCCTCTGTCCAACTTTCCAAATTCTCTTTACTCAGTTAATGTCTGCATATCTTTCAGGCCTCAGCTTAAATGTTAACTTTCGCAGAAACACCTTCTTTGACTCCTTAAAAGACGCCAGGCTTCTCTGTTATACACTTAAACATCATTTTTATTTTCCTGAAGGAACATATCACAACTAAAACTAATCACTTGTGTGATTTTTTTGTTTACTGTTTCTTTTCCACTAAAATATAGCTTCATGATGGTAGAGAATGGATCTGTTTTATTCATTCACTGTTTCCCTCACAACTCAAGAGAATACCCAGTATTTAGAAGATGTTCACCAAATACTTGTTGAATGAATGTACCTAACCTTCAAGATTCTCCACAGTATGACCCCCAACTTACATTACCAGCTTAGTATTTCAAAAGGCTAGTTAAGTTTTCTCGAACCCACTTCACAGTTCTACTATAATAATGTGACTCATAATTAATCTAGTCCTTGGAATATCCTTGACATTTTGTCTAGGTCTGAAAGTGCTCTAACTATCCTTGTATGTCAACTTATGAAATTATCATTTTATCCAAAATTCCATTTCTGATGTCCTTCATGAATGGTCATGTCTCCCTTCTTGCTTTAAACTCAAACAGGACAACGTAGTTCAAAACATTCTTTATTGTAGGGCAGTGATTTGTGTTCCTACCTTGAGCCTCAGTAAGACTAGATTTCTTTAGGGCAGAGGAAGCTGCCACAGTACCTAGGACAAAGCTATTGTTCAACCAATGCTACCTGAATTTAACACCACAGGAAATAAAGATAAATATCACTCAGTCAAGACTTCAAAACTAATTAATGAGACCAAGATAGAAAGCCATTAGCCTCAAGATTGGATTTATATCATTCCATTGACTGCAAGCTGAGCCCCCTGCCCCAATTCTTTTGTAAAGTCTCTTCTTTCCATTCCTTTTCCTTATTTTTTCTCCTCATATTCTTTAGAATATAGACAATGATGGTGCAATTAAACAGCACTTTACTTGAAGTAAGGAAAGTCTGTATTGGATGTTAGCTTTGTTCCTGACCAGGAGCTGACATTTCCAACTAGATACTTTAAATTCAATATCTCGCATTTCTAAAGCACTCTAGAGGTGATACACTCTTCTCATTGACGTTTAATGAATTCTTCTCTACATCCTATGAGGATGCTTTAAAAAGATCAAATTGTCTTTACCTCAAAACCAGCTGCCTGTACTTATTAACCTATTTTCTTTTTCAATTATTTCATTGTCTCTCAGGCACTAAAGAAGAAAAACTTGTGTCTCACAGCTAATGGGTACTCAAGTCCTAGAAACTGCTTCTTCATAATTTCTCTTATTTCCACTTTTACTGCCACCCCTCCTGTTTGAGGTCTTTGTGCATTCAAATCTAAATTGATATGAACAATCTCAACCAAACTGTTCTCTATGTCTCCTGGGAGAAAATTCTGGTGCAGTCACTTTAATATCCTAAAACACAATCTTCATTTGACCACTCCAAATGGAAAAGTATTTAGTGACTGTCCTCTGAGAATAATCTACAACCTGTGCTATCTAATATGGAAGCCACTGGTCACAGGTGATTATTTAAATTTAAATTAATTAAAATTAAGTACAATTAATTCAGTTCCTCATTTGCACTAGTAACCACATTTCAAGTGCACCATAGTCACGTGTGACTAATGGCTACCATATTACACAGTGCGATATAGAATATTTCTGTCATGGTAGAAAATTCTATTGGACAGTGATTATTTTCTCATCTCTAAACAGCTTTAGAATGTATGATTGTTTTTTCAGGCACTTGATAACCTTGACCTTGTACTGTTATTTGATCAGTTGTGTGATGTCATGGAAATAAACATACAATCTTCATTCAGAAAATATGCTTTTGCATCTTGGCTCTATCACTTCCTAACCACATGGCCTTGGGAAAATCACTCTGGTTTCCACATCTGTAAGATGGAGTTAAAAGAAGCACCAAAACTATTTATTTCAATGAGTTTTTCTAAAGTTTAAATGCATATGTCTGTGAATGTTGTAACACCCAGTACAAATAGTGGTGGTAATAGAAATCATAAATGTCGCTATTGTTCCCAGTGTGATATCATTTGCTTCTTATCATTTTCAGTAAGACCGTGTCAAATTGTGCATTCTACCTCCAGCAGCACCATGCAGAAAGCAAGCTTTTAATGCCATGAATATTTGTCGAATTTGAATATTACAGTGTTTCTATACAGAGTATATTAAATATGTATATCTATGTGTGCAAACATATTAGTACATACTGCATGTATATTTTCCCTTTTTTCTTCAGCTAAAATAAAGAATGTAAACATTTTAAGTGTAAACTATTGAGAAGCAAATTGTAATTTAGAGTAAATGGTTAGTGAACTATGAGTTTTTTATCTCTGTGATGATAAGAAAATGTAAAAACTTATCTAGATAATTCTATCAGTTCTCCCCCACTCTGTCCTTATTGCAAAATCTCTAAACTAACCAGATATGAGGAAAAACTGAACCCAAAATAGTTTGGGGAGGAGTTAGCCAAATATTCAATTCCAGGTATCTTTCTGTTCATTTAGATTCATTCTATTCATTAATCTGAAATGGTCATGATTATTGCAATTTTTCCTTCCTTTTCTGAATTTTGAAAGATTAGACTTAAAGCTGATGATTAAAAACACTACAGCTTCCTTACCAGCTGTTCATTTTTGGTTGCAGGGACTTAGGAAAGTGTTAAAACCACCTCCCGTAGGGTCAGAGCCAGAGGCCATATTGTGTTGTGCAGGTGCTCAAGGATACGTGTGGTCTGCTTCAGCAACCTGACTCAACTTTATGGGACTCTTCTGGCAAGCAGGAGAGCCCAAGCACACACAGCCAGCCAGGGAGGAATTTGAGAGTTGAGAGTAATTTTCAGATTAAGTAAAAATCATCTCCTGTGAAAGATGAGGATTGAAATCAACTCTGAGAGAGCCCTCATGGGACTTGGCAAAAGTTTGCCTCATACTTCCTCTTTGACTCACAGGGCTGTGGAAAACAAAAGGAGAAAGATGTATCTCTATGCTCCAGAAGGGGGAGAATGACCTAGTTGGTGTCTTTTACCTCCAAAGTACTGTACATTGGCTCAGCATCAAGCATTAGGCCACTATCCTTTTCTGTAGCAGAAAACAAAATTTTGAGAACCAGAGGGGGTAAAGATTCTAAGGGTAATTGAGTAGGCTAAAAAAGACTCCTAGGGCAGTAAAATTACAAAACCTCACCTTTTTGTCTTTTGACACAAACTCCTTTTTGATGAATATTTATTTGGCAACATGATTTCATGATTGAGGGATAAGTAATGACCAGAAAAAGGAAAAGAGTTAGGCCCTCAAGAAATCCCTAATCTGTTGGCTCCAAGGCAGCCAACTGAGCTCACAGAGAGCTATAAATTGCTGCCTTTGTGAAGTGAGTAAAGTCTGGTTGTGTCTGGTATTACAGCTCCTCCTCGAAGCTTCCTGTAAAAATGGAGGTCTGGGAATCAGTTTTGAAGGTGAGGGAAGTGCAGTTCAATAGCTCTATAGATTTATGAAAAGAGAGAAGTAAGTATAATTCTTCCCAGAAGTGGAGGGAAGAAATGAAACTATCTTTCCTTGTCTCTGGGGAAAATGTTCTTTTTAATTCCTGGGAGTAAGTGACACAAAAGCTGAAATAGAGTTTGGTTTGTCCTAAGTGGTGATCCCAAAAATATCTCAGAATTGCTTGACACGTTGGTAAATGAATGATTGAGAAGCAAATTATCTAGAGCTTGTAGATATGTCTGGTAGATTAACAATGTGGTTAGCTCCAGGTAAACAGAATGTTCCGAGATGAAGTTAAGAGAGTGATCTAGCCAAGCAATGGTTTGCAAATGCTCCCCATATGGAAAGGAAACACCAAACATTTTCCTCCAGTAATTGTCCCATAATTTGATTTCTTTGGCTACATAGACACATACATAAAGGACATATATACACATATGTATGTTTGTGCATCTATACACGTGTATATACACGTAGTATGTATATATATATGTACATTTGTGTTTGTATTTGTTATGTACTTGAGTGTATACCTTTTTGCAGATATTTTAAACACAGATCATGTAAACAATACAATGCTGCTATATCTGGTGATGATTTCTTAGAGTGCGTAAAAAAAGAATTTAACAAGTGATGTATCTGAGTTATAACAACAAACTAAAATTTAGTCTCTTGCCTGAGAAATGTACAAGTCTTACACTGGAGAAACAGGTAGAAGATGAATTAATCACTTAAATAAGCCATAGATATTATTCATGTTTCTATTTACATATAATGTACATGTGTCCATATCATGTATGCATGTATACATATAACATATATAAAACTGGATATATGTGTGTGTCTGTGTGTTTATACACACACAGAGGCATATTATTAGTGAAAGCAATTTTAACAACCATGGCAAACAAAACTTCTATCCTTGGAATTTCAATTTAGTGCATCAAGAACATTTTTTTTCCCAAAGAATTTGCTCTACTTACCACCCCCCCATCACCACTTGCTTGATTTTTTTTTTTGGTCCTGTTTGGCATCTATTTCCCCTCTTCTGATGGAAATATCCCCCATTCAGCACATGTGATTTAGACTGAGCCAACCCTAATCCTGACTTCTGGGAAGATAATACAACATAAGGCATAGTCTGTGTCATTAGCAACAGTGATTGGCTCAAAGATGGGCCTAGAATCCCACTTGGTTGGACAAAGAATTTCAAGCCCAAGATTTAGGTCAAAGTATTGATATCAGAGAATGCCTCTTTGTGCTTGTCTTTAACTATGAAAATACAAACCTTGAGCTTCCTGAAGCCACTTTGCCTCCACAAAGAAAGAAACTGGAAATGGCATCAGTGTAGATGAAAGCCGAGCCAAGGGCTGGAGAGATCCAAGGTGCCAGTGCATAAGACTTTAGAGTGGGTGCCCACAGAGAAGTGAGGGGAGAAGTCACAATCCGTAATGGAAGGTTATCAAACCAATACAATGCAAATAATATGGACCATTTACATGCCATAGGTGAGAGGTGGTTCAGAACTGTATCATTGACTGGGTTGGAGTCAATATATATCTTAATGCCTCAGTGCATATCGGGTGTGACATAATGATGAGGTGACCGATATTTTTAAGGGACTGGGAAATAATTGAATAGTATTGTCTCTATCCTTTTATACCTAAACCTTCCTCCATAGGCAGGACCCCCTTTAATGCCATATAATGAAGCTGTCAAAGAAATAAAAAAGCTCGGAGGGGATAATACAGTTTCACCATCTTTCTTCCTGAAGGAGCTGAACCTCCCAGGAGGAAGGAGGTAGGGAGGGGTTATAAAAGCCCTTCTTGCCCTAGGACCTCTGCAATTGTGGGCAACATTAAAGAGGCAGCACTATCAAATCTGCCATTTGGGGTATGGAGCCTTCTCCTTGGGAGGGACATGGTCTTTGAGACACAATAGGGGCCAGGGTATCATGGAACTGGGGTTTAGGATTTACTGTAGACCTGGGGCTTTAAAGAGAGACAGTAAAAAGGAAAGGAGGTTGCCTTTCTGTTGTTTGGTTCTACACAGCAGGATAGGAAACCATATCAAGAATCAGTTGATGCATTATTTTAGATGTATTTGTTTGCAGGTAATTAAAAGAGATGATGACTGACTTAAAGCACGAAAAGGAATATATTGGACCCAATTTTAGATAGCCCATGGAATTTAAACAAATACTGAACTAAATCACTGGGAGAGTATAAACTAATATAGTTCAAGAGGTCTCAGTAATGGAAGGTTGTGAAACTTCCCTCTAGGGAGCTGGCATTAAGACAGATTAGTTGTTGCTTTTCCATTTAAGATTCAAAATTCTTGGGCCTCCCTGGTGGCGCAGTGGTTGGGAGTGCGCCTGCCGATGCAGGGGACGTGGGTTCGTGCCCCGGTCCGGGAAGATCCCACATGCTGCGGAGCGGCTGGGCCCGTGATGAGCCATGGCCGCTGAGCCTGCGCGTCCGGAGCCTGTGCTCTGCAACGGGAGAGGCCGCAACAGTGAAAGGCCCGTGTACCACAAAAAAAAAAAAAAAGAGATTCTAAATTCTTGGGAGAAAGAACTTCCTTCGCCTTACAGCTATTGATGGAAGTCACAGTCACTTTGGACCTGCCTTTGGGCATCAGGGATGTTTGCATAGGTAAGAAATTGTAAACAGGGCCAAAATGGCTTAGATTCCAAGGGATAAGATTTGATTTAAAAAATAAATAAAGAACGTACATTTGGCCAGAACAATCCTATGTTATATCTGGGAAGCCTGAGCAAAGTGGTAGATAGCTGGATGTGTTGCAAAACCAGTTAGAAAGGAACAGCACCCTGCCACTCCCTGCTTTCCCACTGAAAGGGAAAATTAAAATGCCCATGTGCTGGTCTTCATGTCACAAATGAATACAGACATCCTGGATTGATCATAACTTACTCCATAGGCATTCTTGAGTGGAGAAGGTATACAAATGATAGAAAAGTGTTTAATGAGGAAAAGAAAACAACCTTAGTCTTTGAGTGTAGGCAGAGGTAAAAGAAAGGCACAGGATGTATCAGAGGCTTTGAATCAATCTGGGATTTAATAAATTGAAAGTTTCTGATTTAATTATGCTTATGTGGACAACAGCTTAAGACATAGAGAAAGCCACAGGGATTTTACAGACATCTTGGTTGCATCATCCCTCATGATCATCTGCATCTCTTTGTTGTATTCCTCTGTAGACCTCAAAACATCAAATGACTAGTTTTCTCTCTCTTGCAGAATAGAGACAAGGGCCTTTTAATACAAACCAGCTGAATTCTGCTCTGCATTGTATTAATTGCTTGAGGATTCAATGAGATAACAAATGCAGAAATTCTGGAAACAGAGCAGGTTCTCAGCATGTAAAATTTTCTTTTCCATGACTTTCCCCTGGTACTGTGAAAGAGATGCCAAGAGAACAGATATTAGTATTCTGTATCTGGAAAGGTACATGGTCTATTGTATACTGCAAATTTGGAGGTAAGTTTATAGGGAAATCTTTCCAGAATTTGCTTACTGTGGGTCAGTCTTGCAGAATATCTGAGCAATTAATTTCTTTTTAAAAAATTTTTATTGGAGTACAGTTGATTTACAGTGTTGTGTTAGTTTCAGATGTACAGTAAAGTGAATCAGTTATACATATACATATATATACTCTTTTTTAGATTCTTTTCCCATATAGGTCATTACAGAGTATTGAGTAGAGTTCCCTGTGCTATACAGTAGGTCCTTATTAGTTATCTATTTTATATATAGTAGTGTGTATATGTCAATCCCAATCTCCCAATTTATCCCTCCCCTGTGCTTTCTCCCGGTGTAACCGCAAGTTTGTTTTCTACATCTGTGACTATTTCTGAAGCGTTTTCTTTCTTGGTACACGGTCTGAAGCAGCTGGTGTAGCACTGGAAGAGTCTGATACATTATATAAAATTTACAGGGCAAAACATTTACACTTGGGACTTTTTAAGAATCTCATTGACACCATCCTCGATAATTGGATGATAATACTTTATATATCATCTGTTATTATTTGCGTGATTTTTGTTTTATCTGAAAATGATTTCGTCTAGGTGTCACATTTCTTATATATCAAGCATCAATTAACTTACGTATTATAAAATTTAGTTCCTTTCTGCTGTCCTCTGTAGTCTCTTTTCTAACACCTTCCCTGCTTTTTTGTTATCATTTCTGCATTTTAATTTCCATCAACGATATTCATTCTTTTATATTCTCAAGCCACAGACCTTATATTAGATCTGCATCAGTTATCCTGTTTTCAGTGATTTGGGTGATTCCAAAAGTAAAATCAGTGGGAATATTTGTACATCTGTATCATTATTGCTCTTTAAACAGCAACATCAATTATGTTGCCACAACTGAGTTTTTTGTCTCTACAATCAACAGTATTTCTTTGGCAGCAACAAAGTTTAGATGCTGTCCCTCTTCATACCTTCTGCTTCATTTGAGAATACATATAGATGTGCATTTCTAAAATAGTGGGGTTTTTCTCCTTCTCTGACCGCTTTTCCTAAGACAAAAACACCAGTCTTCTGTAGAAAATACTTAGTATTTTCCAGCTATTTACAAACCCGGTCACAGGTAATAGAGCTGACTCTTTGTCTTTAAAATACTGACTTATCTAAGAAACAGAAACAGACTCACAGACACAGAGAACAGACTTGTGGTTGCCAAGGGGGAGGGGGAGAGGGGGAGGGATGGATTGGGAGTTTGGAGTTAGCAGATGCAAACGATTACGTATAGGATGGATAAGCAACAAGGTCCTACTGTAGAGCACAGGGAACTCTATTCAATACTCTGTGATAAACCATCATGGAAAAGAATATGAAAAAGAATGTACATATGTGTATAACGGAATCACTTTGCTGTACAGCAGAAATTAACACAACATTGTAAATCAACTATACTTCAATAAAAATTTAAAAAAACAAACCGAAAAATACTGGCTTCCTCTTTGACAACAGCTCAGTTATTTTGAATGGAGATTGTCTTAGTCAGCTTGGGCTGCCATAAAAAAATACAGTAGACTGGGTGCCTTAAACAGCAAACATTTATTTCTCACAGCTCCGGCAGCTGGACCTCCCAGATCAAGGTGCTGGCAGGGCTGGGTTCTGGTGAGGACTCTCTTCTGGTTGACAGACGGCCACCTTCTCACCGTGTCCTCACGTGGCAGACAGAACTCTTGTTCTCTTCCTCCTCTTCCGATGAGGTCACAGTCCGATGGGGTTAGGGTCCAACCTTATGACCTCATTTAACCTCCAGAGCCTCCTAAAGACTCTATTTCCGGACACGGTCACATTGGGAAGTCTTCTGATTAATTCAAGCTCTGGTTCGCTACATTTCCGACCTTGAAAACATTATTTAGTGAATGAGAGGACAGTGTCTGAATTCTGAACGCACATTCAACAAGCAGCTTAAAAGGCTGCGGACCTAGTCACCTTATTGAGCCAGTTCAAAGCGTTGAGCGGGGACCCTCCGTGGCAGCCGTAGTTGTTGTATGAACAGTCTATGACCTGCTGGACACTCAGCGCCTCCAAAGGCTGCCCTTTTATGGCGCACGCGGACTCCACTGCTCCTACCACGGTGAAGGCCCAGCATCCGCCGCACTGCCAGGAACAGAAACAGGACGGTACTTACTATCAAATAACGTGCAAGTCAAGTCTGCCAACATCTCTAATATCTCAGATGATCAAACCAAGCGAGCACAGTCTGGAGGCCCACAGAATATAAACGCCGATCCCGTCGACTTTCTAACTGAAGAAAAGAAACGACACCCACAGCAAAGTGAATCAGTTATACATATACATACATCCACTCTTTTAGATTCTTGTCCCATATAGGTCATTACAGAGTATTGAGTAGAGTTCCCTGTGCTATACAGTAGGTCCTTATTAGTTATCTATTTTATATATAGTAGTGTGTATATGTCAATCCCAATCTCCCAATTTATCCCTCCCCTGTGCTTTCTCCCGGTAACCGTAAGTTTGTTTTCTACATTTGTGACTCTATTTCTGTTTTGTAAATAAGTTTGTTTGTATCATTTTTTTTTAGATTCCACATATAAGCCATATCATATGATATTTGTCTTTGTCTGACTTACTTCACTCAGTATGACAATGTCTAGGTCCATCCATGTTGCTGCAAATGGCATTATTTTATTCCTTTTTATGGCTGAATAATATTGCATTGTATATATATATATATATATATACACATATATATACATATATACAGGTATATACATATATATCTCCATACTGTTCTCCATAATGGTTGTACCAATTTACATTCCCACCAGCAGTGTAGGAGGGTTCCCTTTTCTCCACACCCTCTCTAGCATTTATTGTTGGTAGATTTTTTGATGATGGCCATTCTGACTGGTGTGTGGTGATACCTCATTGTAGTTTTGATTTGCATTTCTTTAATAATTAAT
>NC_041219.1:25703038-25720006 GCF_002837175.3 Physeter macrocephalus
TATTTTATATATAGTAGTGTGTATATGTCAATCCCAATCTCCCAATTTATCCCTCCCCTGTGCTTTCTCCCGGTAACCGTAAGTTTGTTTTCTACATTTGTGACTCTATTTCTGTTTTGTAAATAAGTTTGTTTGTATCATTTTTTTTTAGATTCCACATATAAGCCATATCATATGATATTTGTCTTTGTCTGACTTACTTCACTCAGTATGACAATGTCTAGGTCCATCCATGTTGCTGCAAATGGCATTATTTTATTCCTTTTTATGGCTGAATAATATTGCATTGTATATATATATATATATATATACACATATATATACATATATACAGGTATATACATATATATCTCCATACTGTTCTCCATAATGGTTGTACCAATTTACATTCCCACCAGCAGTGTAGGAGGGTTCCCTTTTCTCCACACCCTCTCTAGCATTTATTGTTGGTAGATTTTTTGATGATGGCCATTCTGACTGGTGTGTGGTGATACCTCATTGTAGTTTTGATTTGCATTTCTTTAATAATTAATGATGTTGAGCATTTTTTTCATATTTTTGTTGGCCAGCTGTGTTTCTTCTTCGGGGAAATGTCTATTTCGATCTTTGATCCATTTTTTGATTGGGTTGTTTGGTTTTTGGTGGTTTTTTTGATATTGATCTGTGTGAGCTGTTTGTATAGTTTGGAGATTAATCCCTTGTTGGTTGCTTCATTTGCAAATATTTTCTCCCATTCTGTGGGTTGTCTTTTCATTTTGTTTATAGTTTCCTTTGCTGTGCAAAAGCTTTTAAGTTTAATTAGGTCCCATTTGTTTATTTTTGTTTTTATTGTCATTACTCTAAGAGGTGGATCAAAAAAGGTATTGCTGCGATTTATGTCAGAGAGTGTTCTGCCTATGTTTTCCTCTAAGAGTTTTATAGTGTCCAGGCTTACATTTAGGTCTTTAATCCGTTTTGAGTTTATTTTTGTGTATGGTGTTAGACAGTGTTCTAATTTCATTCATTTACAGGTAGCTGTCCAGTTTTCCTAGCACCACTTATTGAAGAGACTGTCCTTTCTCCATTTTATATTCTTGCCTCCTTTGTCATAGATTAGTTGACCATAGGTGTGTGGGTTTATCTCTGGAGTTTCTATCCTGTTCCATTGAGCTATATTTCTGTTTTTGTGCCAATACCAAACTGTTTTGATTACTGTAGCTTTGTAGTATAGTCTGAGCAATTAATTTCTGGATGCTTAGCACAACTAAGATCATCCCTTATCTTTCATGGTTGCAGAAAGGTATTGCTGATAAAACAAGTAGCAAGGTACTACCCTTCTTTAAACACCTTTTAATATGACACTGTCCATGTATCAAGAGGCATTCCCACTCCTGGATCATTTATTCATTTCAACCATTGATGAGATCACTTGAAAGTTAAGGAAGGTAGCTCTTTAGTATGTATTCTGATTGTTCTTAGCTCAAGTCAAACTAACTTGACTTCTTTCAAATAGTTAGTTGTAAGCAATACTGCAGGGATTCCTAAGTACTAGAGGTACCCAAATATGCATATGTGTGTACACATAGTACACAGCTGATGTGTACTTAAATTTTTGTTAGTAAAATTGTGTTGGGGAGGTGCATGTGATAAATCAACTCTTTTAAAATGCACTGGGGAAGTTTGTCATTTGAAGCCACCCACAAAAATATCCCTTTGTCAAATGATGCTTGTAAATATTGATTTTTTTAAATATTGGGTTTGCTAAAATACATAATTCATGCTATATGTGAATCTATAAAACCTAATATTAGAGGGAGAGGGGCTCTCTAGTGACCATCAGTATGTGTGCACACGCACACATACACACACACACACACTCATTCGCTGTCCCAAAATACCCATATATAATTAGCCTAATGAATGAATTTAAAGCTCAGGCAGTTTGTGTGGCCACTGGTGAAGAAGCTCATTCTGCTACTTCAAATAAACACAACTAAATGCCTGCCAGGGACTGTAGCAGACAAACAATAGCAACACTGTCTCTTGACTATAGACACTGCCAGGCCTTGAGACTTTAAGAGCCAAGCAGAAGGAATTCTTCACCAAGCCATGGCTCAGCCCCCAGAAAGCATCTTTGTTATGACAAATGGCAGCTTGTATTCATTTATCCCCACTACTGGTGGGAAGGGAAACAGATCATCCTCACCACTGGAAAAATTAAAAATTAAAACTGGAAAGAATTCTATAGATTGTCCACCCAGTGCTTTTCAGACCTTTGATTTCATGAACCAGCAACATTTAAAAATATAAATAAATTTTTTAGAAAACAAAATAACTAGGGAGAAAGAGGGCGGATACTGACATAGGATTTTTATATAGTGAAAAAACATTTAAAAAAATACCACTGCCAGTTTGAAAATGACAGCTTAAATTAGCATCTCCCTCTTTTTTGTTAAAACTCATTGAAAGTAGAAAGGAGACCAGGAAACGACAGCACAAAATATGCTTTCAATAAAACCAGGAGACAGCTGGAACCCCAAATTTTGGAGTAGATGAGGAGTTTCCAAGAACAGTGGCAATGGAACAGGGGTGTGACAGAGAACACAGAAGCTACACCTCTCAGAATATCAGAGTACTTTTATGGAGCCACTTTCTGAAGTAAGCTTCTGTTTGCAGCATCAGAAGTGGGTGTACATAACAACAGTACTAGCTCACATGATCTAAGTTTTGTTTTAAGAAGTAGAAGGAGGCTAAATGATAATGCTGTAGTTGAAAGAAATAGTCTGTATCCTGGAAACAAAAGAGAAAAAAAAATATATATATATATATATAGAGAGAGAGAGAGAAATACCACAGTTATCATCCCCATTGGGTCAAGTATAGAGTAAACAAACTTTCACCCCAAATCCTGAGTCTTAGAAAAATTTAGGCAAATTCCATTTTCTCATCATGAACCCCTAAAATAAATGGTACAGAAAATACACAATAACTTCAAATTTAAGTACTCAAAATATAACCCAGAAATGATTGATTAAAATATACTACAAAAATTTAAAAAAAGTAACAGAAAAACGGTTAAACTCTCACAAGAAAATTGTTTTCATGGAATATATTAAAATTGAGACTAGGAAGGATAAATTAGGAGGCTGGGATGAACATATACACACTACTATATATAAAATAGATAACCAGCACAGCAAAGGAAAACATAAACAAGACAAAAAGACAACCCTCAGAATGGGAAAAAATATTTGCAAATGAAGCAACTGACAAAGGATTAATCTCCAAAATTTACAAGCAGCTCATGCAGCCCATTATCAAAAAAACAACCCAATCCAAAAATGGGCAGAGACCTAAATAGCCATTTCTCCAAAGAAGATTATACAGATTGCTAACAAACACATGAAACGATGCATAATATCACTGATCATTAGAGAAATGCAAATCAAAACTACAGTGAGGTATCATCTCACACCAATCAGAATGGCCTACAGCCACTGTGGAGAAGAGTATGGAGGTTCCTTAAGAAACTAAAAGTAGAACTACCATATGACCTAGCAATCCCACTACTGGGCATATACCCTGAGAAAACCATAATTCAAAAAGAGACATGTACCCCAATGTTCATTGCAGCTCTGTTTACAATAGCCAGGACATGAAAGCCATCGACAGATGAATGGATAAAGAAGATATGGCACATATATACAATGGAAATACTGTATGCTAACACATATATATGGAATCTAAAAAAAAAAAAAGCTTCTGAAGAACCTAGGGGCAGGACAGAAATAAAGATGCAGACATAGAGAATGGACTTGAGAACACAGGGAAGGGAAAGGGTAAGCTGGGACAGAGTGAGAGAGTGGCATGGACATATATACACTACCAAACGTAAAATAGATAGCTAGTGGGAAGCAGCTACATAGCACAGGGAGATCAGGTCGGTGCTTTGTGACCACCTAGAGGGGTGGGATAGGGAGGATGGGAGGGAGATGCAAGAGGGAAGAGATAGGATCTATGTATATGTAAAGCTGATTCACTTTGTTATAAAGCAGAACCTAACACACCATTGTGAAGCAATTATACTCCAATAAAGATGTTTTAAAAAAAAAGATAATGAACAAGGACCTATTGTATAGCACAGGGAACTATACTCAATATTATGTAATAAGCTGCATGGGAAAATAATCTGAAAAAGATTCTGAAAAAGATTTTATATGTGTATGTGTGTATATATACATACATACATATATATATATACATATATATGTATAACTGAATCACAGTGCTGTACACCTGAAACTTACATGATATTGTAAATCAACTATACTTCAATAAAAAAAATTTTTTTAAATTGAGACTAGGTATTTTGCCATCGTTAAAAAAGATACTGAAGTATTTTTTTTTGGCAAAATAAGAATACAAAGAAGAGATGTAATAGCTTAAGGAGAATATGCCAATAAAAGAAGAGGATGTAAAATATGAGTTAGTAGAACTTCAGAAAGCAGTGAAATTAAAAAAAATAGAAACAAAAAGATGCATTTGGAAGATGGGATACATACATGGTTGAAGCAGTGAAGAAAATGTAGTTGTAGACAGAACAAGTATGAAAAATAATTTTTAATCTGGCACATGAAAAGGTACCCAGAATAATTAGTTAGCAGGAAAATAAAAGTTCAAATCTCAACCAGATACCACTACACACACATTAGGATGGCTAAAATTTGAAGACGGTCAACTCCAAATACTGGGAGGATGGAGCATCCTGACTCTCATACATTGCTGGTGTGAATGTAAATGATCCAACCACTTTGGAAAAAAGTTTGGTAGTTTCCTATAAAGGTAAACATACATGTTCCTTAGACACAGAAATTCTACTTCTGGATACTTATCCAATAGAAATTAAAATAAATGTCCATTAAAATGGTATTTGTAGAAGAATATTTATACCAGCTTTATTCATGATAACCAGAAGCTGGAAACAATTCAAATATACATTCAGAGAAAAAAAGGATATACAAAGAATATTTATTCTGTGAAATGATACTAAGCCATCAAAAGGAACACATTACTAGCATGTCCATTATTGTAGATGAGATATCCAGATAACGCTGAGTGAAAGAAGCTGGGTGTAAGGTAACATATACTGTATGATTTGATGTATGTGAAGTTCTAGAACAGGCAAACCTAACTATATGTTTTTTTAAATTGAAATAGTGGTTGTCTATGGGGGGTGGGGGGATATGGATTTTAAAAGGCATAGGAGAACTTTCTGGAATGAGAGAAATATTTTATATCTTGATGTGATGTGAGTTAAAGAAGTGCATCCATTTGTCAAAATTATATAGTCAAGATTTGTGAATTTAAATGTAATACATGTATTAACTAAAAAATACAATAAATAATAATGAAATGGTATTTGGGGAGTGGATATAAGGACAAATAAAATTAAAATGACAGATGTTGATAATTGTTGAAGCTGAGAGATGGCTGCAAGGAAATTCATTTAGTCATTCTGCTTTCTTCATAGAGATTTGAATTCTTCCCAAATAGTTGAAATTCTGAAATGAGTCGACTTCATTCTACATATAAAATTGGCATAATGCTCCAAAGAAAGCTGCTTTTTTGGGCCTGAATTCTATTTTATCTGTTATTAACATCATGACTCATGTTTTCTTTGTACTTATATTTGCCTGTTATTTCTTTGCCAGTTCTTTTCACTTTAACCATCTAAATTTCTTTAAGTGTATTTCTTTACATAGTCTTGAGTTGGTTTTTGCTTTGTTAGCCAAACTAAAAAAAATTTTTCTTGTAATATGTGTAATAAGCTCACATTACTGATGCGACTGATGGATTTATTCTTAGTTCTGCAATATTGTTTCATGTTTTTTAAATTTAATTTTTATTTTATATTGGAGTATAATTGTTATTTTTTTAATGTCTTTTACTTTGCCATTTCATTCTGTATGTTTTTTCATTTCTGTTGATATTTAGAAGGTATATATTTTTGCTCCAGTAGTTACCTTTATACTAATAATTTATATAATACCTTTAGTCACCTATTTCTTTGGAAACTTAGTTTTTACTTTGAGTAATATTGAAATTAGACAATACCTGGTTCTTTCCCCATTTCTCTTTCTTCTTTCCTCTTTCTCATTCTTCAATTTTAATCACTGGTATAATTTTAGTTTTGATGTTTTTATTACTAAGTGTGCTTAGCTTCTACTTGATTTGTGATTTTCAAGTTACACTATTATACTCCCTATTAATAGTTATGAAAATATCAGGGACCTACTTCTACTTTCTATTAATTCCCTCCCTTCTCATATTTTTGTTAGTTGTGGAATATCTCTTTTCTTAGAGTGTGTTACATTTACATACTATTCTGTCAAGATTTTTTTTTCTTTTTGTCTTGGTTCTACAGTTAAGTATAGTCAGTTTGCACCCCCATGAACTTTATGATGGAATATCTCTAGTCCTAGTCATTTTATAGTGGAAGAAAATCATTCTCTAGTAGATTCCTAAGGAAGGGCTCATGGGAATGATATTCCCAGCTGTCTAGCTTGTTCATAACTTCATTTGATTGGTTGTCAATGGCCTTACCTTTGAAGGATATAAAAATTTGTCTCATATTTCTTTCCTTGAGTGTCATAAAAAATATTCTATCACTTTCTAAACCTAAACATATATTTTTCCCTGCTTTGTTTTTATTGAGGTAAATTTTACATACAATAAATTTCACTCTTTTTAGTGTATGGTTCTGAAGCTTCCAAATGCATTCAGGTAGTTGTCAGAGTTTAGCTCCTTGTGGATGCAGGACCAAGGTCCTCATTTCCTTGCTGGCTGTGAGCTAAGGGTTTTTCTCAGCTTCTAAATTCCATATATATTACTTGACTCATGCCCTCTTTCTCCATCTCCAAGGCCAGTAATGGTGGGTTGAGTCCTTCTTGTGCTTTGATTCTCTCTGACCTCCTCTTTTGCTTCATTTATCCTGCCTCTTTGGCTGCATTTCTCTGGAGGATTCTTCTGTCTTCCTCTTCTTTTTTCAAGGACTTGTATGACTAAATTGGGCCCACCCAGATAATCCAGGACAATCTCCCTTTTTTAAAGTCCATTGATTAGTAACTTTAATTATATTTGCAAAGTCTATCCACAAAAGTAAGGTTATCTTTATGACAGGAATGAGAATTTTAGGGAGACATCTTTAGAATTCTACCTAACACATACATACATGAAAAAAAACACTCGATTTCACTCAAAAGGGAAATATAAATTAAGCGTATACTGAGACACAATTTTTCACTACTACATAGGCAAAGGTCAAATAGTATAACATACTAATGAAGAAGAGGGGTAACAGGAACTTGGATATATTGCTAGAAGGAGTTATAATTAATATGACACCTGCAGAGGTAACATGGCAAAATCTATCAAAGTTACATGCATTGATATCTATTTATTCAGAAATTCTACTTCTAGAAAATGTTTCTATAAATATCACATATGTATAAAATGACCTCTGTACAAGGTTGGTTACTGCACATTGATTTTTGTAGCAAAATATTGAAAGACACCTAAAGACCCAGAGGACTTAATAAGTTACTGTAACTTGATATCAATAGAATGCAATACATAGAATACAATAGAATACATACAAACAATGATGAACCTCTTCATATACTGTTATGAAATGGCAAGCAGGATATATTATTTTAAAGAGAAGTTCTAGACCAGTGGATATTGTATGCAACCAGCTGTGCAAAAAGAGGAGAAGCAGAATTATACATACCTATATGGATGCCTTCAGGAAAGAGAGTTTGGTGGCAACTGGTGTCAAGGATGGGACCTTTTGGAACCATTGCTGAATATCATCCTAATAACACAGAAGAAAACAGATTATCTTTATGACAAGAGGATTGGCCTTCTAACTTGTATTGAGCAGACAAACATATAAAACCTTTAGTTATTTTTCACATTTTCAACTCATAGGTTTCCCATGAGTTGAAAGACTGAGAGAGAGACAGAGAGCGATAGAGACACAGAGAGAGATAGACAGAGAGAGACAGAGAAGAGAATGAAGATTCCTTGCCTTATGGACAAGACTTTAATATTATACCTATTCCATTTAATTTCTTTTAGAGTCACCTCGTTAAAAAAAAAAACAGAGTCTAAATTCAGAAGGATATAGTGGAGAAAGTAGGGAGAAGTTAAAAATGAAAAAAGAAATGTTAAGAAAAGCTAAAAATATACACCAGTATGAATTAAGGTATTTGTTTTCATTAATGAAATATCCAGTGAAGCTTCAGGGTTTTCATACTAAATATCTGAAATACTTTGTTAGTGCCTAGATTTCAGACCATTAATAAAATTACATCAGTAAATTATATAAATAGCTAACATTTATAGAAGCTTATGGTATACCAGTAACTATTAATAGGGCTTTTAGTGAAATACATTCTTTTTATTTTATTTTATTTTATTTTTTTGCGGTACGCGGGCCTCTCACTGCTGTGGTCTCTCCCGTTGCGGAGCACAGGCTCCGGACGCGCAGGCTCAGCGGCCATGGCTCACGGGCCCAGCCGCTCCGTGGCATGCGGGATCCTCCCCGACCGGGACACGAACCCACGTCCCCTGCATCGGCAGGCGGACTCTCAACCACTGCGCCACCAGGGAAGCCCCATGAAATACATTCTTTTGTTTCATAAAAACCTTGTAATATAGATACTATATTATCTCCATTTTTGAAGGTGAGGAAACTGAGGCCTGGAGGAGTTAACTAATTTGCCCAAGATCACAGAACAAATGATCAATGAAGCTGGCATTCAAAATCAAGAAGTTCAGTTTTGAAATAAATGACATATGGATAATTATGTAGTCATTCTTTACAGGGCCAAGCTTGCTTGAGTTTCTTCTCAAAATAGGTAAAAATATTGAATTTCAGAAATATGTAGAATAATTCAATAATAGCTATAAACCAGGGAAAAGTTACATTAGAAATAGATACCAAGCAGGGCCCTGTGGGGCTCTGGGGAACAAAGCCTTTCTGTGTCCCCCATTTCTTTGATTACAGGAAATAGCCTTCATTCAGCTGCCATGACCTTCCCTGAGTTCCAACGGGCAGATTCAAGCAGTTGTTAATTAGGGAAGGGAGGGGATGTGAGACCAGGGAGAAACAGTCAAGAGAAACAATAGTGTGGCCTTGGGGCAAGGTCCTGGTTCCCCATCAACTGATACACACAACAGTATCTTTGAGCTGTTTTGCAGATACTGAAACCCCTTCCAGGTGGGAGAAGTTAACGATTAGATTAACGATTAATGATGGTATGTTGCCCACAAGCACAGTAGACCCCAGACCAGTTGGAACCTGAAGGTTGATGATGCTGACTCCTACTCACCTCACCATCAACATATCAGAAGAATGTCCAGGAGCTGATCATGCTCTCTTTGAACCATTGCTATAAAACTTCTCACTGTCCTCTCCAAGAGGGGACACATAGTTTTTTGAGGCAGGAGTCCACTGTGTCCCCCTTTGCCTGGCAAAGTAATAAAGCTATCCTTTCCTGCTTCAAAAAAAAAAAGAAAAAGAAAAAAGAAATAGAAATTCAATCATAGAAAGGAAGGAATAGGTGCAGTGGTTGGGTGTATATGCTTTCAAATTCCACAGACTAGGTTTAAATTCAACTCTGCTACTCACGAGGTGTGAGGATGTTAGCAAACGACCTAACCTGGGTGAACCCCAGTGTCCTCATCTACGAAATGAAGGTAATAATATCTCCTTCAAAGGGCTCTTACCAAGAACAAATGCGATAATATATGCAAATCACTTCCCAGTGCTGGACACATAGTATGCACTTAATAAATGATGGCTATTATATTATTATTATAGTCAAGTTTAAGTCATGACACCAGAGGGAGATTATGCCTGGTAAGTTCAATTTTCTCCCTCAGTGAAGTTGCTCGTGTCTCTAACCTCCAGTAGTGTCTAATTCAGGAATGTGTGCTCAATAATTAATCATATATTATATTTTATTGCATTAGCTAATGTTGCTTTCCACTTTTAGCTGTTTCAAAACTTCATGGGGAATTTGTCATTTTTTTTCATTAACTGAAAGAAACTGTAAAATAAATCTAGAGAATACTTTTTTTCTACTATTTCTAAATTAAAGGGTACTTTTCCTTCCATGGTAGAACATTTATCTTTTATTATAAAGTCCATCAAAATGTCTCTAACAATGGTAGTTTCTATGACTGGAGAGCAGATATAGTTTAGGATCAAAATTTAACAGAGTATGTAGCTGAGAGAGTCACGGGACTTTTATCAATGCAGAATCATTATACGTGGAAAGAAAATAATTTTGTTCAAAATAGAGTTATTTACTTAGATTTTAGTGCTCACTTATTTTTCACACTGTTTGCAACATTGTTAATTGTTAACATTTTTAGGCACAATCCTCAGAATCTTTTCAGGTTTTCAAGGACTTATCTTCTCCCAGGAAAAGTCCTTCCAGGCACAAATGACCAAGAACCCTAGAAACGATCAATTCATAGCCAGTTTCACTTCTCTTCAAGTAGAAGATGGATACAATTATAGTTAATATTTTTTAAGTTATAACACAACACAATTTTACCAGTGGAAACTATATCACTAGATAGTGAAGTCACAATTAAAAACCAGATCCTGTGACTTTTCTACATTAAACTGGATTATCTTCCATCAAATTTAGAATATGATCCACACTTCTTATCAAAATCTTTAAGTCCCTCTGTAGGCTTGTCCTTGCCTAGCTCTAAGACCAGCTGTCTTATGCACCCTCCCCTTGCATACTCTGGCCACACTGGCATTCTTCATGGCTCCGAACGTCCCTGTCTTTCTGTGTTTGCCAGAACTTCTGTAAACACCTCCTCTCCCCATACCTTTACTTGTAGACCCTTCTTGTCGTTCCAGTCTCAGCTCAAAGGGCTTCATCTCAGAGATCCTTACCTTGATCATCCAATCTAAAAAACTCAATACCCTGCTCCAGTCACACACTGGAAAAACTCTATTTTATTTATAAAGATTAATATCTGAAATTATATTTACTTGTTTATGAGTTTATCGTCTGCTCTCCCAGCTAGAATATAAACAACATGAGGGCAGTAAAGGTGTCTCTTTTGATCACTGCTGAATCCTCAGGGCCTGTAGGACTACCTGGTTCATAGTATATACTCAAAATATATTTGTGCAATTGATAAATTATGGAGGATTTAAATTGTGGTTTTCTATGTGTTCAAATTAGCACAACATCATGGTGGCTCCACCTACTCTGGAATTAGACTGTCTAGGTTTTGAAACTCTAGCTCTGCCACTTAAACCGCTCTTTATTATGTTCATCTGCCAAACAGTACCTATCTCACAGGGTCATTGAAAGGATTTCCTGCAATTATGAATGTTAAGTACTCAGTACAGTAAGCTCTCAATAAATATCATCTATGATTATGTATTTCTCTTGTATCACAAAGTCTAGTTGTTTTAAAGATTTTATCACAAACAAATCTTAATAGAATTGTTAAGATTCTCCTGGCTAATGAACATGTTTCCTACTATTATCAATTCATATTTGCTTTATTCTAGGTTTAGCAACCTCTTTTCTGTTTGCAATTGTCATATTCTAGAGGGGCTCATCCACTCCCTGGATGTAACTTTCAGTTTTTGCCAGTGATTCTTGCTGCTCCATTCATATATCAAATATGTAAATTTTTCTATGGAATAGTATTGTGCTAGAAACTAGAGATATGATCCCAAGCTATTTAAAAGAGTAGATAAATATTAAACACCTTAAGAAATTATATAATTACAATCTAAGGTTAAGTTCTATGAAGGAAATATAAAGGGGCTATGAAAGTATATCATAACAAGACCCAATTTAGCTTGGGAGGTGGGGAACTGTGAGGGAAGGCATTCTGAAAGAAATGATATTTGAACAAAAGTTAAAGGCAAAGTACATGTTAGCTGAACAGAAACTGGAAGGGACTGTGTTCTGCAGAAAGGAAATGAAGTTTGCAAAGTTTCTAAGAAGTAAAGCAGTTGAAAATTTAAAGGAAAAGAAAAATATTTGGTGTACTGTAATGAGTGGGGAGCAGAGGGTTAGAGATGAGATCGTAGAGAAGATTGAGGGCAAATTCTGAGTATTTTGTGGACAATGTTAGGCATTTGGGATTTTGTCTTTTAAGCAGTGGAAATCCGGGAAGATTTTATAGAGATGAGTATCCAGATCATATGTGCTTATTTGGAAGGTCACTTTGGCTGTATTGTTGAAGATGAATAGGAAGGAAGGCAGAGGAGGTTAGCTCACTAGTCTCTGGGAGAAAGAGAGTGGCTTAGGGCAGGGAAGAGGTGATGTAAGAAAGAAGTGAATGGATTCAAGAAATATTCAAGACACTTTCAGTCTTCACATATCAGAAGTCAGCATGAAGCCTGTTGTGTGTCAACAGCCTTTAAATGAATAACTATAATACTGAAAAATCACTGAGCTAAGATCACTAGTCAATCCACAAATAGTTATTATAGTAATTGACTGTTAGGTGTGAACTAGACAATGGCAATCCTCATTACACCAGTTAAAACAAGTGTGGGAAAGTCACATTAAGTAGCTAGCTGACCTCTTTGAAAGTGTTTTAACTTAAATCTAAAATATGTGTTCTGATTGGTACTTTTTCCTAGATATGAAATACAGTTATTATGTTTGAAAACTATTTCTTTCCAATTTATATATAAATAAATTGCCATCACTGTTACATAAATTGAATGTGTATTCTCTAGCTATAAGATATAGGATGACAGTTCATTTCAACATACACTGCATCAACACTGCCTATATGCCAGCCACTGTGATATGTAGTAGCAATATGAGGATCAAAAGACAAATCTCTACTAAGGAATGCAGCAGATGTGCCTTCATCCTGGTACTTGTAATTTATTATCTTAAACTCATTTTAAGGAATAGTTAACTCTGCTGGCTATTGCCAGAATGACATTTTGATAGCAACTGTGCTAACAATAAAACTCATATTTGTTGAATATTCTCCACAACTCACGTGAACAAAATAAAAGATAAATATGTATTCAGATCAAATACTGTGAGTTCCTCGAGAGTAGGTGCTGTTTCCATTTTATTCAATACTGTATTCTCAAAATTTAGCTCATGTCTAGGACATAGTACTTATCTGGTAAATTAATGAATGGCAGAATAAATTAATACCTGAATTCTTCTCTGTGAGTAGAATTTGAAACCCTACTTCTGAAAGGGGCCATTAGGATACCTACGTATTTGAAATCATCTTTCACGGGAGTTAATTAATTGGTAAGAGTTTCCCTTTCCTTTTTTCCAGAGAAAATTCCCTTTCTATTCTTTTCAGGCCAAACTTCTAGGTTCTTAACTGGGAGTTCATTGAAATTATCAGCAAATACAAAAAAAAAAAAAAAAAAAAAAGAGGCAAATGTCCTGTTCATTGGTTTTGCAAAGGCCCACTTCTATGTAGGAATTAACTTTCTATCTGGGAAAGGCTTAAGTCAGACCTAAGCTTTAACAAAACTGCCCCTCTCCCAGGTCTAGTTTTTAAGTCAACTCAGTGGCAAAAGTATATTAGCTACTCTGATTGCTGGAAAACAAAAATGAATAAAATGTAGACTGAACTCAAATATGTCACAATTTATTTGGGGGAGAATGAGAAGTAAACAAACAATTATAATGCAGTGGGCTAAAAGTTATGATACAGTAAAAGAAAGGATGCCATCAGAGCCCTGGAAAGGCATATATTAGTCAACTCAAACTGCTGTGAACAAAATACTATAGACTGGATGGATTAAACAACAGAAATTAAGTTTCTCACAGCTCTAGAGGCTAGAAAATCCAAGATCAAGTTTCTGGCAGGGTTCAGATTCTCTTCCTGACTTGCAGACAGCTGCCTTCTCGCCATGTCCTCACATCGTAGAGAGAGAGAGAGAGACCTCTGGTCTTTCTTCCTCTTCTTATAAGCACTACAATTCTATTGGATTAGGGCCTCACCCCTATGACTTTGTTACCTCCTCTAAACCCTATCTCCAAATATAGTCCTATTGCAAGATAGGGTTTCAACAAAAGAGTTTTAAGGGGACAGAATTCAGACCATAGCAAGGCATCTAAGGCAAAGGGAGGCTGAAAGGCACTGTGGAGAAAACAGCCAGGGAACAGTCCTATACATTAGTCAGGGAAATTGTTAGGACCTTTCAGGTAGAGGGGTCAGTGCAAGCACATATGGGAGCAAGAAATTAAATGATGAGAGTGGGGACCTTCAAGATGGTGGAGGAGTAAGACGTGGAGATCACCTTTCTCCCCACAAATACATCAAAAATATATCTACATGTGGAACAACTCCTACAGAACACCTACTGAACGCTGGCAGAAGACCTCAGACTTCCCAAAAGGCAAGAAAATCCCCATGTAACTGGGTAGGGCAAAAGAAAAAAGGAAAAACAGAGACAAAAGAATAGGGGTGGGACCTGCACCTCTGGGTGGGAGCTGTGAAGGAGGAAAAGTTTCCAAACACTAGAAGCTCTTTCACTGGCAGAGACAGGGGGTGGCCAGGGGGGAAGCTTCAGAGCTGCGGAGGAGAGCACAGCAACAGGGGTGCGGAGGGCAAAGTGGAGAGATTCCCTCACAGAGGATCAGTGCTGAACAGCACTCACCAGCCTGAGAGGCTTGTTTCCTCACCTGCCGGGGCGGGTGGGGGCTCGGAGCTGAGGCTCACGCTTTGGAGGTCAGATCCCAGGGATAGGACTGGGGTTGGCTGTGTGAACACAGCCTGAAGAGGGCTAGTACACCACAGCTAGCCAGGAGGGAGTCCGAGAAAAAGCCTGGAACTGTCTAAGAGGCAAGAGACCATTGTTTCGGGGTGCATGAAGACAGAGGATTCCTTCCTTGTCTACCCACAGAAGGCAGAGCACCGCCTAAATGAGCTCCAGAGATGGGTGCAAGCCATGGCTATCAGCTCGGACACCAGAGACAGGCATGAAATGCTAACGCTGCTGCTGCAGCCCCCAAGAATCCTGTGTGCAAGCACAGGTCATTATCCACATGCTCTCCCCTTCCCTCCCACCAGGAGCCTGTGCATCCCGCCACTGCCAGGGTCCTGTGATCCAGGGACAACTTCCCTGGGAGAACACACAGTGTGCCTCAGGCTGTTGCAATGTCACACTGGCCTCCGCCACCACACGCTCACCCCACATTCCGTACCCCTCCCACACCCCGACCTGAGTGAGCCAGAGACCCTAATCAACTGCTGCTTTAACCCTGTCCTGTCTGGGCAGGAACAGAAGCCTGAGGGCAACCTGCATGCAGAGGTGAGGCCAAAAACCCCAAGTGATGCATGAACAAAGAATAGAAAGGGAAATTTCTCTGTGCAGCCTCAGGAGCAGCAGATTAAATCCCCACTATCAACTAGAGGTACCCGGAATCTGTGGAATACCTGAATAGTCAACGAATCAACCCAAAATTGAGGCAGTGGACTTTGGGAGCAACTGTAGACTTGGGGTTTGCTGTCTGCGACTGACTTGTTTCTGATTTTTATGTTTATCTTAGTATAGTTTTTAGTGCTTCTTATAATTGGTGGACTTCTTTATTGGTTTAGTTGCTCTCTTTTTTTTGTTCTTTTTTTTCTATTACTTTTTAATTTTTTAAAATTTTTTTATTATTTTATTAAAAATTTTCTTTCTTTCTTTTTTTCTCCCTTTTCTTCTGAGCCATGTGGCTGACAAGGTCTTGGTGCTCCAACCTGGTGTCGGGCCTGAGCCTCTGAGGTGGGAGAGCTGAGTTCAGGACATTGGACCACCAGAGACCTCCTGGCCCCACGTAATATCAATCAGTGAGAGATCTCCCAGAGATCTCCACCTCAGTGCTAAGATCCAGCTCCACCCAACAGCCAGTGAGCTCCAGTGCTGGACGCCCCATGCCAAAAAACTAGGAAGATAGGAACACAACCCCACTGATTAGCAGAAAGGCTGCCTAAAGTCATACTAAGTTCACAGACACCCCAAAACACACCACTGGACATGGCCCTGCCCAAAAGAAGGACAAGATCTGGGGCTTCCCTGGTGGCACAGTGGTTGAGAGTCCTCCTGCTGATGCAGGGGACATGGCTTTGTGCCCCGGTCCGGGAGGGTCCCACATGCTGTGGAGTGGCTGGGCCCGTGAGCCATGGCCGCTGGGCCTGTGAGTCCGGAGCCTGTGCTCCACTATGGGAGAGGCCACAACAATGAGAGGCCTGTGTACTGCCAAAAAAAAAAAAAAAAAAAAAGGACGAGATCCAACCCCATGCACCAGAACACAGACACCAGTCCCCTCCATCAGGAAGCCTACACAAGCCACTGAAACAACCTTACCCACTGGAGGCAGACACCAAAAACTACGGGAACTACAAACCTGCAGCCTGCAAAAAGGAGAGCCCAAACACACTAAGTTAAACAAAATGGGAAGACAGAAATATGCAACAGATGAAGGAGCAAGGTAAAAACCCACCAAAACAAAGAAATGAAGAGGAAACAGGCAGTCTACCTGAAAAAGAATTCAGAGTAATGATAATAAAGATGTTCCAAAATCTTGGAAATAAAATGGAGAAAATACAAGAAACATTTAATAAGGATCTAGAAGAACTAAAGAGCAAACAAACAATGATGAACACACAATAAATGAAATTAAAAATTCTCTAGACGGAATCAATAGCAGAATAACGGAGACAGAAGAATGGATAAGTGACCTGGAAGATACAATAGTGAAAATAATGACTGCAGAGCAGAATAAAGAAAAAAGAATGAAAAGAATTGAGGACAGTCTCAGAGACCTCTGGGACAACATTAAATGCACCAACATTTGAATTATAGGGGTCCTAGAGGAAGAAGAGAAAAAGAAAGGGACTGAGAAAATATTTGAAGAGATTATAGTTGGAAACTTCCCTAATATGGGAAAGGAAATAGTC
>NC_041219.1:25726973-25728424 GCF_002837175.3 Physeter macrocephalus
TGATTTTTATGTTTATCTTAGTATAGTTTTTAGTGCTTCTTATAATTGGTGGACTTCTTTATTGGTTTAGTTGCTCTCTTTTTTTTGTTCTTTTTTTTCTATTACTTTTTAATTTTTTAAAATTTTTTTATTATTTTATTAAAAATTTTCTTTCTTTCTTTTTTTCTCCCTTTTCTTCTGAGCCATGTGGCTGACAAGGTCTTGGTGCTCCAACCTGGTGTCGGGCCTGAGCCTCTGAGGTGGGAGAGCTGAGTTCAGGACATTGGACCACCAGAGACCTCCTGGCCCCACGTAATATCAATCAGTGAGAGATCTCCCAGAGATCTCCACCTCAGTGCTAAGATCCAGCTCCACCCAACAGCCAGTGAGCTCCAGTGCTGGACGCCCCATGCCAAAAAACTAGGAAGATAGGAACACAACCCCACTGATTAGCAGAAAGGCTGCCTAAAGTCATACTAAGTTCACAGACACCCCAAAACACACTAAGTTAAACAAAATGGGAAGACAGAAATATGCAACAGATGAAGGAGCAAGGTAAAAACCCACCAAAACAAAGAAATGAAGAGGAAACAGGCAGTCTACCTGAAAAAGAATTCAGAGTAATGATAATAAAGATGTTCCAAAATCTTGGAAATAAAAGGCTGCCTAAAGTCATACTAAGTTCACAGACACCCCAAAACACACCACTGGACATGGCCCTGCCCAAAAGAAGGACAAGATCTGGGGCTTCCCTGGTGGCACAGTGGTTGAGAGTCCTCCTGCTGATGCAGGGGACATGGCTTTGTGCCCCGGTGCACCAGCATTCGAATTATAGGGGTCCCAGAAGAAGAGTAAAAGAAAGGGACTGAGAAAATATTTGAAGACATTATAGTTGAAAACTTCCCTAATATGGGAAAGGAAATAGTTAATCAAGTCCAGGAAGCACAGAGAGTCCCATACAGGATAAATCCAAGGAGAAACACGCCAAGACACATATTAATCAAACTATCAAAAATTAAATACAAAGAACAAATATTAAAACCAGCAAGGGAAAAGCAACAAATAACACACAAGGGAATCCCCAAATGGTTATCAGCTGACCTTTCAGCAGAAGCTCTGCAAACCAGAAGGGAGTGGCAGGACATATTTAAAGTGATGAGAGGGAGAGAACTACAATCAAGACTACTCTACCCAGCAAGGATCTGATTCAGATTCGGCATAGAAATTAAAACCTTTACAGACAAGAAAAAGTTAAGAGAATTCAGCACCACCAAACCAGCTTTACAGCAAATGCTAAAGGAACTTCTCTAGGCAGGAAACACAAGAGAAGGAAAAGACCTACAAAAACAAACCCCAAACAATTAATAAAATGGTAATGGGAACATACATATTGATAATTACCTTAAATGAGAATGGATTAAATGCTCCAACCAAAAGACATAGACTGGCTGAATGGATACAAAAACAAGACC
>NC_041219.1:25728970-25746560 GCF_002837175.3 Physeter macrocephalus
AGGACATTCCATCCAAAAACAGCAGATTACACTTTTTTCTCAATTGCTCATGGAACATTCTCCAGGATAGATCATATCTTGAGTAACAAATCAAGCCTTGGTAAATTTAAGAAAATTGAAACTGTACCGAGTATCTTTTCTCACCAACATGCTATGATACTAGATACCAATTATAGGAAAAAATCTGTAAAACATACAAACACATGGAGGCTAAACAATACACCACTAAATAACCAAGAGATCACTGAAGAAATCAAAGAGGAAATCAAAAAATACCTAGAAACAAATGACAATTAAAACACGACCACCCAAAATCTATGGGATGAATCAAAAGCAGTTCTAAGGGGGAAATACATAGCAATACAATCTTACCTCAAGAAACAAGAAAAATCTCAAACAACCTAACCTTACATCTAAAGCAATTAAAGAAAGAAGAACCAAAAAACCCCAAAGTTAGCAGAAGGAAAGAAAACATAAAGATCAGATCAGAAATAAATGAAAAAGAAATGAAGGAAACAATAGCAAAGATCAATAAAACTAAAAGCTGGTTCTTTGAGAAGATAAATGAAATTGATAAACCACTAGCCAGACTCATCCAAAAAAAAAAGGGAGAAGACTTAAATCAACAGAATTAGAAATGAAAAAGGAGAAGTAACAACTGACCCTGCAGAAATACAAAGAATCATGAGGGATTACTCCAAGCAACTATATGCCAATAAAATAGACAACTTGGATATAATGGACAAATTCTTAGAAAAGCACTAACCACCATCACCCTGATACCAAACCAGACAAAGATGTCACAAAAAAAGAAAACTACAGACCAAAATCACTGTTGAACATAGATGCAGAAATCCTCAAGAAAATACTAGCAAACAGAATCCAACAGCACTTTAAAAGGATCATACACCATGATCAAGTGTGGTTTATTCAGGAATGCAAGCATTCTTCAATATATACAAATCAATCAATGTGATGCACCATATTAACAAACTGAAGGATAAAAACCATATGATCATCTCAATAGATGCAGAAAAAGCTTTTGACAAAATTCAACACCCATTTATGATAAAAGCTTTCCAGAAAGTAGGCATAGAGGGAGCCTACCTCAACATTATAAAGGCCATATATGACAAACCCACAGCCAACGTCATTCTCAATGGTGAAAAACTGAAACCATTTCCTCTAAAATCAGGAACAAGGCAAGGATGTCTGCTCTCACCACTCTCATTCAACATAGTTTTGGAAGTTTTAGCCACAGCAGTCAGAGAAGAAAAAGAAGTAAACTGAATCCAAATCAGAAAAGAAGGAGTAAAACTGTCAGTATTTGCAGATGACATGATACTATACATAAAAGATGCTACCAGAAAACTACTAGAGCTAATCAATGAATTTGGTGAAGTAGCAGGTTACAAAATTAATGCACAGAACTCTCTTGTATTCCTATACACTAATGATGAGAAATTAAGGAAACACTCCCTCTTACCATTGCAACAAAAAGAATAAAATACCTAGGAATAAACCTGCCTAAGGAGACAAAAGACCTGTATGCAGAAAATTATAGGACACTGATGAAAGAAATTAAAGATGATACAAACGGATGGAGAGATATACCATGTTCTTGGATTGGAAGAATCAACATTGTTAAAATGACTATAACACCCAAAGCAATCTACAGATTCAATGCAATCTCTATCAAACTACCAGTGGCATTTTTCACAGAACTCGAACAAAAAAATTTCACAACTTGTATGGAAACACAAAAAACCCTGAATAGCCAAAGCAATCTTGAGAAAGAAAAACAGAGCTAGAGGAATGAGGCTTCCTGACTTCAGACTATACTACAAAGCTGCAGTAATCAAGACAGTATGGTACTGGCACAAAAAACTCTTAGAGGAAAACATAGGAAGAAAACTCTTTGACATAAATCACAGCAAGATCCTTTTTGACCTACCTCCTAGAGAAATGGAAATAAAAACAAAAATGAACAAAGGGGACCTAATGAAACTTAAAAGCTTTTGCACAGAAAAAGTAACCATAAACAAGATGAAAAGACAATCCTCAGAATGGGAGAAAATATTTGCAAATGAAGCAACTGACAAAGGATTAATCTCTAAAATGTACAAGCAGCTCATGCAGCTAAATATCAAAAAAACAAGCAACCCAATCCAAAAATGGGCGGCAGATCTAAATAGACATTTCTCCAAAGAAGATATACAGATTACCAACAAACACATGAAAGGATGCTCAACATCACTAATCATTAGAGAAATGCAAATCAAAACTACAATGAGGTATCACCTCACACCAGTCAGAACGGCCATAATCAAAAGATCTACAAACAATAAATGCTGGAGAGGGTGTGGAGAAAAGGGAACCCTCTTGAACTATTGGTGGGAATGTAAATTGATACAGCCACTATGGAGAACAGTATGGAGGTTCCTTAAAAAACTAAAAGTAGAACTACCATATGACCCAGCAATCCCACTACTGGGCATATACCCTGAGAAAACCATAATTCAAAAGGAGTCATGTACCACCATGTTCATTGCAGCACTATTTACAATAGCCAGGACATGGAAGCAGCCTAAGTATCCATCGACAGATGAATGGATAAAGAAGATGTGGCACATATACACAATGGAATATTCCTCAGCCATGAAAAGAAATGAAACTGAGTTATTTGTAATGAGGTGGATGGACCTAGAGTCTATCATACAGAGTGAAGTTAAGTCAGGAAGAGAAAAACAAATACCATATGCTAACACATGTATATGCATTGTAAAAAAAAAATACTTCTGAAGAACCTAGGGGTAGGACAGGAATAAAGACACAGACGTACAAAATGTATGTGAAGACACAGGACCCTTACCCAGCTTACCCAGTGAGAGCATGACATTGACATATATACACTACCAAATGTAAAATAGATAGCTAGTGGGAAGCAGCCGCATAAAACAGGGAGATCCGCTCAGTGCTTTGTGACCACCTAGAGGGGTGGGACAGGGAGGGTGGGAGGGATACGCAAGAGGGAGGGAATATGGAGATACATGTATACGTATAGCTGATTCACTTTGTTATAAAGCAGAAACTAACACAACATTGTAAAGCAATTATACTCCAATAAAGATGTTAAAAAAAAAGAAATTAAATGATGAGTATCAGTGTCATTTAAAATGTGAATCAGGGAGTGGGGCCACTGTTGGGGCCTGGAAGTCTCAATTCAAGAGTCACCAGCATGTCCGAATAAATGAACTGATCAAAGTAGTGAGTATAGATATAGGGAAAGTCAAGAGATTAAGCCCTGCGTGGCACACCAACAGGGCGAATTTGCTTAAAGGGGGAGGATCCAGCAGAGGAGACTGAGAAGGAGTGACCAGTAAGGTAGGGGGAAGGAAACCCATCATGTGTGTCCTAGATACCAAGTGACACCCATGTTTCGAGAAGGAGGGAGTGAGCCAGGATGTTGAATACTGATGATAGGTCTAGTAAGATGAGTTTATGACTGACATTAGATTAGCAAAATAGAGGTTGTTATTAGTATTTTGGACCAGAACAGTTTGCTTTCATTCGTGGAATAAAGGCCTGGTTGAAGTGGGTTCGAGAAAAAAGGGGATAAGCATTGGTGATAGCAGGTATAATTAAGCCTTCAGGGAATTTTGCTATAAAGGGAAAATGAGGAAGGATGTATTGTATGTGGGCAGCTCCAGATAAAAATAGAGCCCCTCGGGACTCCCCCAAAGCATCTCCCTTCTCTAAAATCCACACTCTCTTCTTCCGGTAAAAGTTTATGTTTATGTCTAACACCACCTGGAATGTGTTTGGCTACTTTAAAAAAGCAAAAAGGTTAACTGAAAACAACTGAACAAGACCCTACTTTGAAATATGAGCTATATATGGTTTACTAAATATATATATTTGGCTGATAGAAAATTACATATTTTTGGTTTTGGTTTTGATTTTCAATTCCCCTTCTAGATAAAAATCAGTAAACCCATTAGCTGTATCTCTGGCTCTACTAAAATCTACTTTTTTTTTTAATATTTGGAGGCTCCAGTCTACTCTTTATCTATTTTTATTATTTTCCCCCTTACTTTATGAATTAAAATGGTCATTTTTTTTAGAAATTGCCACTTTTTTCTGTTTTTTTTAATTGACTCTGGATAATTCTTATCACTTTGAGTATTGTGCAAAGGTTTAACTAAATACTACATCTTCATCAAGTGTATAGCCTATGATTTTTGTTTTCCATTCATATGCTCTTTCATAAATCATAAGTTTACCTCAGTATGGCTTACTTTGATCTGCATGTAGTTCTTGTGACTTTGTGATTTTTTATTTCCAAGTGTAGCAGAGATATCCTAAGGTGACCCCCAATGATCCTGTCTTGTGTGATTCTTTCCTCTCGGATGCAGGAGCAACCTGTGACTTGCTTCTATTCAATAAAATATGGCAAAGGTGATAGGATGTCACCCCTATGATTGTTACTGTCCGACTGGAGACAGATTCTCCTGATGCCCTTGAATAAGCCAGCAGCCATGGTGGGAACTGCCTGTGGAGAAGTCCACACAGCAAGGAACTGTGGGTGGCTCCTAGCACCTGAGAGTGGCTCCAACCACAGCCAGGAAGAAGCCAGAACCCTCAGTCATGCTGTCACAAGGAAATGAATTCTTTCAACAGCCAGATTGATCTTGGAAGTGGATCTTCCTTGATCAAACATCCAGGCAGGCTTGTGAGACCCTGATATGAGGAACCAGTTACAACATGCCCCGACTCCTGACCCACATAAACTGTGAGATAAAAGCTGTGTGATGTTTTAAGCCACTAAGTTTGAGGTAATTTGTTATGAAGCAATGGAAAACAAATACACAAAGCTTTCTGTGTTTTTTTTTTTTTTCATTAAGAGTGTGTCTCTTTTTATATACACATCACTGGCTGTTTTTTAGATGCAATCTGATAGTGTCTGTCATTAAGGAGTAGTTACAAAAATTTGAATGTATTATATCTAGAGTTACATCAATTTATTTCTATTATCAAATTTTAAATTATTCATTTATGGTACTTTCTTTTTGTCTCTTTTTTTCTCACTTCTTATTTTTTATTAAACAGATTGAGCACGCTTTTGTTTGCTTAAAAATGACATATTCTATTTTTGTCCTTTTAATGGTTGCTCTTACTATCTGTACTTAAAATTATTTAACCCTATTTATTTCTTAAACCTATTAATATCTATGTGTGCTCCTAACAAGACAAGTATTTTAGAATACTGCAGTATAAATTTGGTTTCCCCTCTTCTATTATATCGATATTACCTAGAATTTTAATTAGCAATAACTGTACCACTACAAGTTTACACGCCTCTAAAACATCTCCTGGACTGGTTTCTTAATGAGAATTTCCCTAGAAAGTGTTTTGATTTGGGTCTTTGGCAAAGCCTATGAGGTCTTATATACCTAAGAATATTTTTATTGTGCCTTCACTTTGGAATGAAAGGAAAATTTTGGTGGTAACAAATTTGTTTCCTGGCTTCTTTTCCCTTAAAACTTAAACTTGTTCCGTTACTGTCTAGGTTTCATTGCTTCTGTGGAGAGATCTGATCGACTCAAATTCTTATTCTTTCACAGGCAGTCTGCTTTTCCTCTCTGAAAGCTAATAGATTTTCTTTGGACTTTGATATTCTCTAATGTCATGTTCTCTAATGTCACTCTCATATCTAGATTTAGGTTTTGTCATTTGTCCTTTCTACTTAAGCACTCCAGGAACTCTCTCAATTAACATCTTTTATCTCATTAATTCTGAATTTATCTCCAGTATTTCCAAATATTTCCTTCTCTTCATTTTTATTTTTCCCTCCTTCAATTCCTATTACTTAAAATGTTGGTACTGCTATTCCTTCAGCCATATTTTTTAGTTTTCATTTATCCTTTCCTGCTGTGCTTCAATATTCCAACTCACCACTTCTTTCTCCGGTTAGATTCACCTTCTTCTTAAAGTCTCATCTACTGGTTTCTCTATTTCAAATATTACAGTGTTCAAACAACATTTGCACTTACTTTTTAGTAATTTTTTTACTTGCTTGATATTGCTAATATCATCCTTTATATTCTTCAATATATTTGTCATAACGATTTTAAATTTTTGGTCCATCTATTTCAATAGCTCTGCTTCAGAAAGTATGTTAATTCTATTTTAGATAGTTTAGAAATATATGTGGTTCAGTTTTTGCCTTTCTTTTATAATAATATTATTCCTCAAGACTCAATTTATTTTGTTTTATGACTTCACATTTAGCTTTTCTTTTGGGATCCTGAATGTTGGGGAGGGACCTAAGCCTAATACTCAGCAGACTTTAGTCTATAATGACGGCGGTAAGTTTAGAAAGATGAGGAATGATGAAGCTTAAAGCAGAGAGCTCCTAACACCACAGACTCGCTCTCCCAGGGAAATCCTCTAGCCTCAGCTTTACCTTTAAAGACTTTAGAAGAAGTAGTATGGGGAGATAAAACCTCCCTAGGTTATAACCCATCAGCCTAGGAGGTTTGGAAGACAAGGAGTATTAAAGGAAATGCTCAGGTCAGTTTTTAATTTTGCAATTGTTTTTATCAACTCCTTGCCCTGGAAAGGCTTTGCAGTGCCCATATACCCTGTGGACACCAGCAGCAGTAGAGTGGTCCACGGGGGTCTAAGATTATGACGTAGTCAATATCCATGACAGGCACCTGTGTCAGACACCAAGAAGCAAAAGCAGATCCTCCAACCAAAGTTTTGTCTGTGGCCTGAAACTGCCTTTTCCTCCTCCACTTTTACATTGTCTCTCATCCTCCCCCACACCTTCAAAAAGCACCAGCTCAAATAGCTTTCAGAGCTGGCTTTTAGGGATAAACAGAAGCTCATGCTAACTCACCATTTCATTGCATTCTTTTTCTCTATGCGGTCTCAGGTCTGTCCTTACATCATCTATGAGCTTTAGCAGAGAGATGACATTTTTATCAAAAAGAGAAAATCGTCTAGGTTCAATAAAGCTGAAAAGTACTACCAATCCCATGAAGCTCATAAACTCGAATATTTGGTGTATCAAACATCAAACCCCTTTTGGTAGCTGTAGCCACGTGGGATGTCATTGTTTAATTAGTTAATGCATTTGTGCAATGATTTAATACAACTGAGCATTTCTACCCACTCCCAATAACCTATATGAGAACTAAAAAGTCCTAGAAAATGATGACATTACTCACGTATTCAGTTAGTCAAAAAACATTCATTGAACAATTTCCATGTGTCAGTCTCTAGACTATGGAAACGAAAGTAATTAAGTACTTGTCTTCAAGGGGATCTAAACAGAGTCTTAAATAATTAAATGCATTCATAGGGTTTGTACAAAGTCCTAATAGAACGTAGAGAAGGGAGTTCCTAACTTGCCAGGGAAAGGTACAAATAATTTCCAGAGACATGTCACCTAATACTGTGGCACAAGATCAAGATCACGGTGTTCTGGACTCTCAGCAAACCTCTTACTAACCAGATCTGCCCTCAACTACTCCAAAATCTCTACACAAGACTCTTCCTGCCTTTGCAGAAAAACAAAATCAAAAGACTGATCTGATACTGCCTGAGTCTAGTTAGACATCTGCTAAACAAGTTTGGCATATACTGGTTCTAGATTCTTGAAAGTGTGGTTGTGTGGTAAGCTAGCAGCTACCTATCCAGAGGTGGGCGAACTTGCACGTGTACCAAGGGGTGAGCACCTGTGCTTTTGAAACGCTGACATCTGGTCATATATATAGTCCAGATGAGGATGTGAAAACCGTGAGAAGTTTATCACCTTTTCGTTACTACTTAATTTTTATTATATCCTTTATCTAGAACCACTGAATAAATCAGTTCTGTGAGCAGTTAGAAGTCACAGCTCTTGAACCTCCAACATGTACCTTAATATCAGATCTGTATGAGTCCTACAACAATGTATCAGTTATTTCACCTCCCCCATCCCTTACTCTGACTCTATATGAAAAGATTTTGCAAATAAAATGTACCGATTATTTATTTAACAAAAGTGTATTTGGTGACACTGTTTCCTAAGTACTGGGGTAGATGCTAGGGATATAGAAGTAACCAACACAAAGATTCCCTACTTTGTGGAATTTACAGTTATATGGGGCAGACAGACTTTGAACAAGTATTTATATATACAATGAATGCTATGAAAGGGAAGTACAGAGTACTGTGGAAGTGTCGAAAGGGCATTTGGAAAGGTGGCTTCCTCTGAAAAACCAATGTGGGAAAGTGAGATTTCACATTAAAATGAGTAGGGCTAGAATTGTATGCTTCATTTTTTAGAGGTCATTTTGTGAACGGCTGTGCTTCTTACACCAGGATACCCAGGAGGGATCTAGAAAGCCACAGGATAAACACAATGCATATTTCTGGGGCTTGAGTTTCACTTAAAAATTTGGGAAAACAAACATATTTTATATTAAAACAAATATAGATATATTAAGGAGTAGACTATATGCATGTTAAAGATAAAAGATGAAACTTCAAAGAAATTTCACACTTGCTGTGATTCCCTTTGAACTACACCCCCAGACTCCCTAGGGGTATATATTCATTCTCCTCTGCCTTTAGGGATACTTTATTTAAAAGAAAATGTTTAGCAAGCAGTAGAAAGAGCATGGAGTCAAACTTGGATTTGGGGCCTGGTGCCATTGAGAATAGCTGAGTAGCCTTCACTAAGCTAGGTAACCTCTGTGACTCAGTTTCCTTGGGGATAGCAGAGATAATGTCTACCTCAACATTGCTGTGAAGATTTAATCAGATAGCAAATGGAAAATTTTCAGGGCACTGTTTGCTATAAAATAGGCACTCAATAAATATTAGTTACCTTTCCCCAGTAAAGGTGAAATAAATAGTTTCCTAACATTCTCATTGCTTAAACTCAGCACAGCTAGAATCACAGAAGGAACAACCAAAGGAAGCAGGTTTTAGAAAGCCCCATGTTATGTTCCCATCTGTTTATCCATTAGCATAATAGCTACTGTAATAACAACTAACAAATGTGAGTGTATGTGTGGTGAATCTGAAATGCTTGTAAACTGTAATTTAAGGAAACAAAACAAACAAACCTACCCATTTTCCATATGTTGGTATATTTTTACTCTGTTGCTATATTTAACCATTTTGTATTGATTATGACAGCAAAAAATATGCCAAAAAAACAAAAAACAGGACTGCATTCACTCCCCTTCCAAGTGGAGTATAGGATTAAATAGTATAAGAGCTCTTGGTAAACTCTAAATCAGTATACAGTTGTAAAGTAATTATTTTATTATTATAAAGATATGCTAGTAAAGGGTTCTGTGGTTCTCAAAACTAGGTACTCCCATATCCAAGCAGTTGGCATATTCATGTTTTTTTAAACTGAGTTTTGACTGAATTTTGCTCTCTCCTTCAGTACCCTAAGTCCAAATAATGAGGCAAACTGAAAAGTTTAAGAAATTAGCTATGGATAAGAGAGGAAAATCTGATTATTATCTTGCTATTTTTCAAATAAGAAGATAGATATAAGATTCATTGAATTTTTTCCCAAATATTTCATATCTAAAGTAGAATTGAATGTCTTAATATTGCAGCAGAATAGTTAGTTTGCACTTGTTGCACCTAATGGGACGAAGGAAAAAGAAAATATATTAGGGTTGTGTTTGTTCTCAAATCTCTATTTGTTACTTAATATATATTATTTTATAATTAAAATGCTATGACATGAACTTGAGGTTGTTGAGTAAAAGACTGCTTATCAGTATCTGTAATGAAGCAAATAGGAGAAGGTTCACTAGGAACTTGGTGGGTCTAAGCCATTGTCAACGGTGAGGATCAAGGTTGGTTCACCAGGTGTTAATCACACAGGCCCATTACCTGCATCGGAGAAGGTCCAGGGAAGTGATTCCCAGTGTAGATGAACACACAGCTGCCTGCCACGTTCTAAATGATACAAAGGGAGGCTTCAGTTCCTTAGAGTCCTCAAGATTGGAATCATAGAATTATGGTCTTTCCATTGTCAAAAGAATCAAAAATTTTAAGTGCCCTAAGGCAAGATAGTAAGTAACTGTCGTTGAATTATTATAAATGGATAGATGCCTGATGTTTACGTAAGGTCTCTGATAGTGGTTATTCCACATTATTGCTTACTCGAAGGACTGAATTACTCTAATAGCTAGATGTGGGACAGAAGTCATTGCCCATTTACCACAAGGGCAATCATAACAAATACATTAACTTCTGACCCTGACTTAGCCAATGTAAACAGAAACTAATGCCTGTATTTCCCTCATTACAATGTCGTCTGGCCAGCCTTCTCTGCTGAGGTTTTTCTTTTATGTCAGCCTCATGGGAAGATGTCATCTCACCACACGCCCCACCAATTTCAGTATTTGCAGTGGATCATGCATTCTTGCAGCAAATATCTGGCTACTCCCCCAACTGGAAAGCTTCCCACTGAGTCCTCAGACCCATGGGGAAAGGCAGAACTTCTTTAGTTGAAAGTGAGGAGAAAGAAATGCTACACCTCAAGCTTCCATAGCTGTTTTCTCTACCCATTCTTTTTCATGGATATGTAAAGAACCAAGTTCTTTTACAGGACTTTTGGGGATTCCGGAAGCTCTTGAATTCATTTGGCAACTTCAGGAGTTTAAAACGAATACTAGAAGTTTCACTGTAGGTGCTTAATTTATATCTTTAATAATCCTAAGATTCTTGGTTAATGTGCCTTTATTTTCTGCACAAAAATACAGAAGAGATCTTTCCATTATTCTGTATCTTTGAGTACTTTTTAAAGTGAAATTGGTCTCCATGGATAAAAAATAAGTGTGCTCTAATTCTGAAGCCTCAATACTAAATCCACACCTCTCTGGAAGACTTAGTATAAAAATCAGTTAGGGTTCTTTGGTTGTTAACAACAGAAACTGACTCTAGGTAACATAAGCTAAAAAGAACATCAGGGACCTAACAAAAACTGAACAACAAACCTTTAGAAATAACAACAGACAGGCAGCTCATTGAGATATAACGTACCTGGATATGTCATCACACCAAAGGAATTTCCTGATAGAAACCAGGAAGCAAGAATGAATAATAGGTTAGTCATACATAGTCTGCTTTTTTGTTAGAGAATACAATATTCCTGACAGATTGTGTTGTAGATTTATTTGCACCCTCAATCGTTCCACAAAATTTTGTGCTGAGTAAATAGTTATTAATAGTGATCAAGATTTCTTAAGCATTAACCTCTAAATGCAGTTTTTTACCAGAATTTGGATTTTGGATGTCTATGGCATGCCATATCACCCTCTCCTTTATGAAGTCCCTACTTTCTTTACCAGAGTAATACTACCAAGTTAACAATTATTATGAGGAGAACCAAGAATCTTGCTTTCTCACAACCATAGGAATAAATCAATTAAAGCCAAGATTTTGATCACAGATATTCATTAAAATAGTGAATTAAATGAATGCCTCCTTGTGATTTTAACTCAGAGATTGATATAAAGTTTCATCAAAATTTCTGAAGTAAATAACCTGCAACATGTATGAAGTCAAAAGCTGTAAACAGCACCCTTCCTTTACGTAACATAGTTCTCTATTCTTGCAGTAACAACTAATGACTTCTTTCGTGAATGCCCATAGTCTCCAGGCTCTGAAATTCTCCAGAAGTGATTGGCATCTGTCTACATTTTCGATTACACTTGCTGTGTGTCCCAGATGAAGGCTTCTCCTTTTCACTTACATTTTCTTCTCATTTATTTTCTCATTTAGGAAAGGGCTCTGGAAAACAGCACAACTGAAATTATGTCCAGTTAACTTACAGTTCTCATGTTGTTCTTATTCTGCATTGGCAGTAATAAATCTTCAAGTCTTTGTCCTCATGTAGTTTGATCTCTGAGGCATGTGGAAAGTTGCTTTTTTTTAAGGTAGGTTAGGACTGTATCGATTGATACAGTTTAATTTGAATATCAATCCAACTGTCTACTCACTGTGGAGAAACTTTTGAGAGGTATGAACCTAGAAATTGTCAAGAGTCCTGGGTTTAACCAGATATGATTTTAGAGAGATAATTTTACAGCCCTGAAATTTCAGTGATGGTGCCACTCATCTTACAAGGTGGTTGTGCAAATTATATGCACATATGATCTATTCACTCATTCATTCATTCATTCATTTATTCAACAATTATTATTCAAGCTCCTACTAAGCAGCAATCCCCATGCTAGGCACTGGGAACACAGAAGTAAGTAAAACAGACAGATCTTGCCTCAGGAAGCTTATATTTTATTGACAGAAGAAACATTAAACACCTAAATACATATATAAATGGGATAATTTCAGATAATAATAGGCTATTTGATGAAAATAAAACAGGGTAAAGGAAAGGGGGTAATGATAGCTAATTTAATTAGGATGGTTAAAGAAGACATCTCTGAGTAGATAACATTCGGATAGAGATGTGGATGATGGAAAGAAGCTGGCCAGGTAAAGGTCTGGGGAAACTGCTTTCTGGTGTAAAGAAGAGCTAGTGAAAGGCTTAGGAGAAAGAGCTTGGCATGTTGCAAGGTTATCTGCCTGGTGCAGGATGGGCAAGACAATGAGCAGTAAGAGATAACATGGGAGAGGTAAGCAGAGACCAGACATTGAAGGATAATAAGAAATTTGGATTTTATTCTGATTGCAGTAGAAAACCATTGAAGGATTTCAGTCAGGGGAATAATAAGATTGAAGTATTAAGATCCTATTTTCTGCTGTTTTAGAACTGGGTGTACAAGGCGAGAGTGGAAACTGGGAAACAAATTAGGATGATTTTGTCCCACTATAGATTGCCCAGAGATTTAAATGTATGGCCATGTAAATAGTGAGAAGTGGTGTGATTTGGTATATATTTTGGGGGTAGAGTTGACAGGATTTTCTGGTTAATTGGATACTGAGAAATTGTGTTGAACTGGGAAGCTAATTGGTTGAATAGTGTTGCTAACTGTTACATGGAATATTAGGGAAGAAGTAAGTTGGGAGGATGGTGGGACTGGAGGAAAATAAACAAGTAGAATTTTTAAAAAAAGAATTTTTTGGACGTGTTATGCTTGAGACACCTTTTAACCATCCAAATGGAAATACCTGTATGAATCTAGGGCTCAGGGTAAGAAATGAGAGTTGGAAATACAATCAATAGTCATTGATATACATATAATAAGTACTAAATCCAGCCAGCCAGCCAGCCAGCTGTCTATAATATTTTCTAAGTATTTACCTTCTTACTACCTATCTATATAATTATTTGTTATTATAGATATTCAGTAAATGTGAGTGGAATCTGAATCACAAAATTATATGAAATACAGATCCCACCATTTGTTTTTTATATGTAATCCTTCAACCTTATGACATCTGAAGCCAACAATGTAAGGTATAAACCTTTCTTAATATTTCCAAGAGAATCCATATTTGAACAACAACTGAAAAATAGCCGTAATCTGGACTTCATTTTAAAAAACTAATTTATCTGAAGAATGTGTAGGGTTAGTGGTCTTACTCTTAGCTTAAATTTGTTTCTTTCTGTCAGGCTTTCTTTAATTTATCTTTAGAATTAACATTTTGGAAAATAAACTTGGAGACCTGCTGAGGAAAGAGGAGAGAAGAAATTCAAAAATAATTGTCATTTTTAAAAAAATAATTGCCATTTACAAGAAGAAAAGACTCTGCTTGAAAAACCGAAAGATGATTTGCCATAAGGTTCACATTATAGATGTACATATAGAGAGAGACAGAAAGAGAGAGAATGAGAACGTTGATGGCACTGTACAATAAATACTTGGTGCTTTGGTTTGAAATACTTTTATTTCTGAGACTGAGAACTGGAGGCTGGGAATGGGCAAGTGTGAAATGACTGAGAAGTAACCAGAAGGCTACAACTACAAAAAGAATAATACCATACTGATAAGCTGGGGAGATTTTTGTTAAGAAAACATGTAGTCGTTGGTGGAATTTTATTCATCTACAAAATTTCAGGCTTCTTGGATTCAGAGAATATAATGCTTGCTAATCATTTGAACCATAAGATAACATTTTAATGAGGATTACATGATTTCACTGGAAGGGAAAATGTTCTAAATCCTTCCACTCAAAATTGACGGCTTGTATTTAAAACTGTCTGACACATTCTAAAGTCTGAATATAGATTTAACACTAGGCAAGCAAAGCTGGGTCCGGTTTTGTCAGAATTCTTCTAGAACCGCATTGTTTGATGTTAGAAATCTAGATTTTTGTGGTAGTTCCCGTTCTTCACGCTAGGGAAAGAGATTCTAAATCGTTGTAAGTAATGGAATCAGAAATAATCTTTCACACTTTGTTCCCAGCCAGAGCCCTATGGGCAGAAATTTTTCCCGTGCTGCCTGCACAGCATTTCCCAGGCTGCCTATCGGACTGTGAAAGCTTTTCCAGAAGAGAGAGCATAAGAGAAGAGCATCATAGGATGAGTATGCATAGGACAAGTCACATCAGGGCAAAAATGTAGACCAACATACAGCTGAAGAAAGGGACAAAGTATGGTTAGAAGGAGTCAGTCACGACTGAGGCAGTGAATATGAAAAACAAAGGCATGCTCAGGGGCAGTAAATGGCAAAAATTAAGAGCTCAGGCTTTGGGACCAGATTGCCTCCCTCGCCCCTGGCTCTGTCCCTGAGTAGCTGTGTGACCTTGGACAAGTGGCTTAACACCTCTGTGTCTTGATTCCCCAACAATATAATGAAAATAATAGTAGCACCTACCTCATAAGCTACTGTGAGATTTAAAGGAGTTAGTACGTTAAATAGATTTAAATTAGTACCAGGCAAATAATACGCCCTTAATAAATATTTAGCTTTCATTTTCAAAACTTAGGAAAGCTTAAGAATGAGTTAAAAATTTATATGAGATGAAGTTTAAAGTGATATTCACAGTTAGTCTTTATCCTCACCCAAGGACACTCTAGGTAGGAAAATACACACACACATAGAGTCAATCCAATCATGGGGCATAGGTGAGGTGGGGTGAGGAATACACTTAAGGAGCAGCCTGGTGTGTTTCAACCTAAAAATAATAACCAGAGATTAAAGAACTCAGTTATGACTCCAGAGGAAAAAGGAAAAGTAGAACTTTCTTCAGGACATGTTATTGATATTTTATGAGAATTTGATAAGGCAGAGCATTAGAGAGTGAATGCTAAATGTGTGCAGGTTAATAAAGACTTCAGAAGGTAATAAGAATCTTGGACCCTGCACACACAGGTGCTCTAAGAGGCTTAGTAATTACTTAAATGAAAGGACACTGCTATTTCCACAATCACAATTCACATCTGGGGGGTCACTTACGGTCGATAATGTTATTGATGCCATTCCATGTTCTGTAGCATGTTAAAAGCATCTTAGCTTTTAAAATGAAGATGCTTAACAGCAGTTTCCTGTATCTTGTTCATTTCACCATCATTTCCATGAGATGTTTTAACCTTGTGTTTAAAACATTTTAAATACTAGAGCCTCTCATGGAAAAGCTTTGTGGTCTAAATATAACATCAAAAATACAAATGCTAGTAACAAAGAAATTTTAATAAAAACAAGGTAGGACTTAAGATAGTGATTTTTTATTTTCATACTACTGAGGATGTTCACATGCAAAATTATGATTTCTTGTATTGTCATCTTCAGGTGAATCTGGCAAATTTATGCTAAGTATACTAAGATATACTAACACTAAAATACTCCTTTATACTTGAAATTTTTCTAAATAGTCTCCGCCAAAATTACATGACAAAATCGTTACTCTCATGAGTTAATATATCGATAATTCATGCCCAGTGTCTCTTCATAGAAATAACTTAGGTAATAGCAAGAAAATTTTCCCCAATAACTTACTGTGTCAAGGGTCCCCAAGACCACCCCAGGTTTAATGTTTCCCTATAAGGACTTGTAGGACTCAACCTATAGTCACACTCATGAAGATTTATTACAGTGAAGATTTATTACAGTAAAAGAATAGAAAGAAAAATTCAGCAAAAGGAGAAGGCACATGGGGTGAAATTCAGTGGAAACCAGACACAAACTACCAAGAACCGTCTGCCAGTGGAGTCACAAAGAATGCAAGCACTTAATTTCCTCATCCAAAGCGCTTAATTTTCCTCATCCTTAATTTCCAACAACGTGTGTGAAATTTTATCTACTAGGGAAGCTTGTTAGACACTCAGTGCCCGGAATTTTACTGGGGACTGGTCACATGGGTACCCTCTGCATAGCATGTACCAAAATTTCAGAATCCCAAAAGGAAAGCAGGTGTTCAGGGTAAACCATATTGTTTATATGAACAGTTTAGGCACAGCGAGCCTCTCTTATCATTCAGGGAAATTTTTATGTCAGTGTAGGGAGCTATTTGCCAGCCAAGTTGCTAGACACCAGCCCAGAACAACTTTGCAACCAGAATTTTCTAAGGATAGCAGTCTCAGGCTCTCTTCTGCACATGCACCAAGATAAATTTTTGGACCAGTTTTTAAGACTGAGAAGGGAGTTTAGCTTTCCTGACGACTCTGAACTTGACTTGCCTAATGAAACTGTCAGAAATGGTAGCACGGCTCCATGATATAGGTCACTGCCAATTGACAAGTGTATAGGCTCTGCTAACGCATTTTATCACTGCCACCTAACCATTGCTTTTCTAATTTTTTTTATTTTCCTCTAAGGAACCATTACTCCCCATGACCCATTTTAAAGAAAAGAATCTGATGGAGCACTTAGAAAGATCAGAATCCTATCTACCAAAAGTATGTCTATCTAATTCTACTAAAGGGCATCTTCACAAATATCAAAATAAAGCGGCAAATTTCTATGTCAGAGATTTGCGAATCTTAAAGAAATTACAATCAATTCTTGTTTTTCTTCAAAATGTTAAGTTCCAAAATGGGAGACAAGAAATGTAGAGATCATTTTTGACACTCCCCCTTCTCACATTTATACTGTAAAGTATTAAAGTTTGTCAATGTCAGTTCCTAAAACATTTCCCAAATTGTCTACTGCTCTCCCCATCCACTCTGCAACTCCTGTCCAAGCTACCTTTATTGCATGATGCTATAGTGATATAGACTCCTAACTGACCTTCATGTATCCCATTTTGATCCTGCCCTAGACATTTTCTATCTTATAGGCAGATTGATCTTTTAAGAACATGATCATCTCAGGTTTCCCTTCAACATCTTTCCATATATTGACAACAAAAAACACCCAAATTATTATCAGGTTCTGCATTATCTGGCCCAGACTAACCTTAGCAGCCTGACTTCATGCCTTGATGTCTCTTGCTTTCTGAGTTACAGCTATAGAGGCCCTGTACAACCAAGGGTCTGCCCACCAGCTACTCTTGCCACCTCTTCCTTCTTTATTAGTTGATTTCTACTCATTTTCCTAGTCTTGACTCACAGTATTACCTCCTTGGGGGATTCTTTCCTAACTGTTCCTTTCCCCCAAAGCACATTCAGGAACACACACACACACACACACACACACACACACACACACACACACACACA
>NC_041219.1:25747086-25747711 GCF_002837175.3 Physeter macrocephalus
AGTGGCTGTATCAATTTACATTCCCACCAGCAGTGCAAGAATGTTCCCTTTTCTCCACACCCTCTCCAGCATTTATTGTTTCTAGAGTTTTTGATGATGGCCAATACACACACATTCTTAGTTGTATTCCTCTGCTGGAGTATTCTTTAGCATCTTGCAGTTCTCCTTCACAGATACATCAGAATTATAATTGATTATCTGCATAATGATGTGTATGTTGCATATCTCTATTTCTAAAATATAAGCTACCCGACAAAGGCAGGGATTCCTTTCATCTTGTTTATTGCTCTATCCCCAGTATCTATCACAGTGCCTTACACTTACTAAATGCTGAATAATGAACGAATGACTCCATCAATATCTCTTTATTCCCTATGCTTCACAGTCCTTAACGTGTCACTAAGCATAATCAAAACAGACCTAACAAATACAGGCAGATTACTTGCTGTGTACATGGGTGCAATCTCATGGGATTTCAAGTTTCTGCTCAGAATGCAGTATTTTCCTTTCCTTTTTTTTTTTTTTAACATCTTTATTTGAGTATAACTGTTTTACAATAGTGTGTTAGTTTCTCCTTTACAACAAAGTGAATCAGTTATACATATACATATGTTCCCATATCTCT
>NC_041219.1:25748264-25755352 GCF_002837175.3 Physeter macrocephalus
GATTAAAGATGTTGAGCATTCTTTCATGTGTTTGTTGGCGATCTGTATATCTTCTTTGGAGAAATGTCTATTTAGTTCTTCTGCCCATTTTTGGATTGCATTGTTTGTTTTTTTGTTATTGAGCTGCATGAGTTGCTTATAAATTTTGGATATTAATCCTTTGTCAGTTGCTTCATTTGCAAATATTTTCTCCCATTCTGAGGGTTGTCTTTTGGTTTGTTTATGGTCTCCTTTGCTGTGCAAAAGCTTTTAAGTTTCATTAGGTGCCATTTGTTTATTTTTGTTTTTATTTCCATTTCTCTAGGAGATGGGTCAAAAAGAATCTTGCTGTGATTTATGTCATAGAGTGTTCTGCCTATGTTTTCCTCTTAAGAGTTTGATAGTGTCTGGCCTTACATTTAGGTCTTTAACCCATTTTGAGTTTATTTTTGTGTGTGGTGTTAGGGAGTTTCTAATTTCATACTTTTACAGGTAGCTGTCCAGTTTTCCCAGCACCACTTATTGAAGAGGCTGTCTTTTCTCCACTGTATATCCTTCCCTCCTTTATCAGTGCAGTATTTTCTATTTGTTGTTTTGTGTCAGTTTTGTGTTTTAGTGTTTATAAAGAAAGACTTCTCAGAGACACCTAAAAGAGATGATAGAATATAATGATTAGAAAAAAGGGAGGAAGTACCTTTTTTATCACCTACGTCCTGCTGTGTGCAAAGCCTAAAGTATGTGTTTTTCCATATTTTCTGCCAAATGTTTAGATAAGTTTTATCTCTCTTCCTCAATGAGCCACTTCCACCACCTGAGCCAGATATATAGTATGCACCTGTGGGTCCTTCTTAGTTCCCATCTAAAAGGACCTAAAGGACATAATTATTTCCTTTGATTATCAATTGCAATCTCATTTCACTTAGGACTTACTCATAGATGTTGAACTATGAATGTTGCCTTTATTTCTCTGTATCATCTTCCTGCTTATTCATTTTGAAGACCAAGGTGTTTAGAAATTCTCTTCCTATTGTCTTGGATCGAGCTGAATTAGAAATTTTTGAGTTTAGTCTTTATACAAGTGTAATTCATAAATCAAAATATTGCTAACTTTAAAGCATGAGTTTTCATATATGTTGAAATTAGAACAGTGTATTAGCTAGTGTTCTCCAGAGAAACATAACCAGTAGGATATATATCTATATAGAGATAGATAGATAGGCAGATGATAGATAGGTAGGTAGGTAGATAGATAGATAGATAGATAGATAGATAGAGGGATTTAAAGAGATTTATTATCAGAAATTGGTACACACAGTTATGGAGGCTGAGAAGTCCCCACAATCTGCAGTAGGCAAGCTGAAAACCCTGGAGGGCTGGGGGTGTGCTTCCAGTCTGAGGGCAGGAGAAGACCAAAGGCCCAGCTCAAAGATAGTATTGCTGAGAGAGAGCAAATTCTTCCTTACTCTGCCTTTTTGTTCTACTCAGGCCCTCAATGGTGTCTGCCTACATAGGGGAGAGCAATCTGCTTTATTCAGTCTACCAATTAAAATGCTAATTGCATCCGGAGACATCCTCACAGACACACCCAGAAATAATGTTTGACCAACTACCTGGGCAAGTCAAGTCAAAACATAAAATTAAACATCACAAATAGCATCTTCCTAGATGTTCTAGTTACAAAAATATAAAGTCTTGCCCTTCCTTTCTCTTTCTGCCAAATAAGAAGCACATAATTAGTTTGTTCAATTATGTAATACAGCATTGGTTATAACCCTGAAAATCTACCATACCTATTATCCAAACCACACTTCCCAGGACTTTTCTTACCTGACTTATATAAAATCCAACCACAATGTTATGCTTACACAGCATTTTCAAAGGTTTCTCTTGGGGATTTAGTTTTCATTTCATATATGTGACAATTAACTCAGTACCATGGCCACTTGTTTTTCATGATTGGAAACCTTTTGATATGTTAAATGATATGACTGACCTATTTCCCAACTGTAATAATGCTGGTTATTACAAGGTGATGGATAGGAATTATTCACTGATCACAGCATAGCAATAGATGGATATGAACACCTATACTTATTCTCCTCTCTCAATTATTTTGTACTTTGTTGCTATGCTTGAACCTGACAAATTACTCAGAGCATAAATTGCATCATTTTCTGGTCATTACTGGAGCAGTACAGTTGTATTGGAAATACCTCTAAATATTTGTATAGTAAAGAACTTGGCCTCACCCAAAGAGGTCTAGCATTTGTCCTTAGCTCTTGGGAGGCAGTCTGTAAACGCTTGAAATTTCCTGTGTGATTGGAATGTCTTTGTTATTCATGATTTGCCCCACATGTGATAGTTTGTGCTAAGGAGGTGACTCATGGTGAAGCACTCTGGCCAGCTGATATCGGCCTGACCTCTGAGGAAAGGGATGGCTGAAGACTGAGGCCAATCACATGGGCAGTCAATCAGTCAATTATTCCTATGTAAGGAAGCTTCAATAAAAACTCTGGACACCAAAGCTTGAATGAGCTTCCCAGATTAACAGTACTCTTTGCATGTTGTCAAATGTTGAAGCTAGGAGAGTAAAGTGTCCAGAGAACAATAGAAGCTTCATGTGGGGAGCATTCCTAGACTCTGCCTTATGCATGTCTTCCTTTGGCTGGTTCTAGTTTGTATCCTTTCCCTATAATGAACCATAACCATGAGTATAATAGTTTTCAGTGAGTTCTGTGAGTCCTTCTAATGAATTGTCCAACTTGAAGGTGAGTTTTGGGAATCCCACCAAACTTGTAGTTGCTGTCAGAAGTGAGTCTTGAGAATTGTGCACTCAGAATTTGCAGTTTGCTACAAATGGCATTAAACTGCAAATTCTGAATGCACAGTTCTTGAGAGATTCTCATACTAAGTCATGACAGAGAAAGACAAATATCATATCATATCACTTATATGTGTAATCTAAAAAAAGGAAACAAGTAAACTTACCTACAAAACTGAAATAGAGTTACAGATGTAGAAAATAAACTTATCGTTACTGAGGGGTAAGAGAGGGGAGGGATAAATTAGAAGATTGGGATTGACACATACACACTACTATGTATAAGACAGAGAACTAATAAGGACCTACTGTATAGCACAGGGACTCTACCCAATACTCTGTAATGGCCTATATGGGAAAAGAATCTAAAAAAGAGTGGATATATGTATATGAGAATTTGCAGTTTGCCTGATGCCAGGTAATATCTAAAAGTAAAACAAAACAGAAAAACATCATCCTGCATAAATAGTACAAATATGGGGAAGCATGTATTAGGAGTCACACATTAAGGAATGAAAAAAATTCCTTAATATCACAAATTAGTAAGTGTTATAGCCACAGGGTGCCCCACAAAGAAATCCATGCCATGCAGCCTTTTCTGATATATACTTTTAATTGCCATCTGTTAATTTGCTTCTATTTGTCTCACAGTATTTTTTAAACAAAATTTCATAAACATTTACAGGAGGCTGTGAAGCAAAGATTTATTGCCTAAAAGTTTGAAAAAAAAAATCAGTATCTATTAACATCTTTACCCCAATACCTTGGTTATGTTCATCACCATTGTCTATTTCTCAACACATATTCTGGCCCTAACTGACTATATAGTGTTTTCTCATTCCAGGGCTTGACATACATCTTCATTTCTTTCTGAAATGATTGCCTTTCCCATTCTTTGTCAGATTGACAGATACCCATCTTTCAGGTTTAAATTTAATTTAGGTTTTTATATATTTATTTATTATAATTTGTAACTATATTTCTGTATATATATATGATTTATATCTGTATATATGTATATATTTGACTACTTAACTATAAACCTTTGTCTGTTTTACTCTCCATTATATCTTAATGTGTTTTATATAATACATGAACCATAAGAGATGCTAAAAAAACTTACCTGTCTTAACTGTGATCTTTGCAAACTGGTTTTAGGGATGTAAGATATTTGGTTGACAGGACATAAGGAATAATGAGTTGGAAAGTTTAGCAATTGTTTGTCTCCAGAGTTGAAGAGATGGGTGAAACAGCAAGCAGAAAATGCCTGCAGAAGATAATGAAGAAAAGGGCTTGGGAGTCTATACATTCTTTTGAGGTAAGACAACTAGAAATCCAGCAGTAGGTCCAATTTGAATGAGACAGAGAGAGGGTGCTTAAAGAGCTTCTGGGCAAGAGATTCATAATAAAACAGCAAAAAGCTCAATATGAGGCAATTGCTGTTGGAATCAGTCCATTTGGATCCAGACTGTAGTGGGTAGATTGGACATTGTTCTTTCCCAAGGCCTGGAGCTGAGAAAAAGAGCCTGTCTTGGGCACAAATCCAGCTAAAACTATGAAATAAGACTTCAGTGTTAAGCCAGAGCAAGCTAAATTCTGTGACAAGATGTGTGCACTTATCCTTTACCACCTGTTTATAATTTGTGCCCCAAGATTAATCATGCAAAAGGCAATTTTTTAACTCACTCAGACCGTCTTTCAGTTTCCTTATAGCACCAAGCTCATAACCACCCAGGAACGTGCTCTTTCCTATCTGGAACATCCCCCTACCTGTCTGCTTAACTCTTATTCATCCTTTATGCCCCACATTCAATACACTCCTTTTAAAAGACTTTCTCCATTTCACCCAATTTAAACCAGTGCACTGCTAACTTGATAACAGAAAGTCCTGATTAGGCATTTATATGCACTATTCTTATATAAATTCATGACAATTTATTTACATTTTTGTGTTTGTTGAACAACTTGTCTCCCTACTAGATTATTAAGGTTAGTATTACAAGGTTAGAGTTTATGTTTATTTTGTTTACAACTGTAGCACTTAGCACATTGACTGATACAGTGAGTAATAAATACTGATTGAATGAATGAATCCCAGTCATGAATGTGTACTGGGCTAATGATCCTATATGGAGAAGGAATGGAAATTTGTCAGAGGCTGTGGGTACAAAGTCTCAAACACATATGGAAAATTCCTACTAAATATGAAGTGATAAGATAGACAGTCAAGCATGGCTACTTTTCTGCTGTGGACACCTTTACAGTTTCAATATAGCTTAACTATGCTATGTTTTCTTTAAATATAATCATAGTTTTTAGACTGTGAGTTCATGTTAATTGGTCTGGTTGCAAATTAGTAAGTGCATTATGTCATTTTTATAGTGTACTATCCAAAGAAAAGAGTCTGTCAGATGGAAATAGAGTAAATTTAATTAATCCCACTAAACAAAATCAGATGATCCAGAAAAAGGCATATTTTGAAAGAGGTTTCACTTATGCTGAATAAGTAAATTGCCCTGTCAGTGTCCATTGATTTTAGAGAAGAAGAAAAATAAAAGACCCCATGAGTGCATATTAAGTTAGATGATTTTTTAAATCATGTTTTTCAAAAGAAATAGGCTAAAGGTGTGGAATAAACTTGATCCTCTTAATTTTTTTTCTTGAATAACCATATACCAAATATCTGCTTTAGTTACCTGTTGTCATAAAGCCCACATTGATTTCTGCCAACATTGGTGAGCAGCCAATAGTGGGTGGAACTAATGGGGCCCTACCTTCTGTAATTAGAGATGCCATCTAACTTTGTTACTGCCTTAGATTAGTTCTTAACTGAAATCACTTACATGTGATTGTTACCGTTAATGGGAAAGGATATTAAATACGGATTATATCTTTCATAGTCTAGCTAGCTGGGCATCTTGGACTTAATACTCCCCATCTGTGACCCTTTACAATACATTAAGCACACCTTCTCAGCAGCAGCCCTATTACAGTTAATCATGCTGGGGAAGAGATTACACCGAAAGTATTAGCAAGACACTGACATTAACCAAATGCTAGTCAGATGTGTCAAGGAACAAAGAGCTAAGTCTAGACTCTGTATTTTGAATGGACTTTGAGCTTTTAAATCAATGGTATATGAGTCTTTCCATCCATCAATATGGGGATTGCCGGACTCTCAGATTACAGTGATATGTAGCCTCATGTTTTGTTAGTAAAACTACAGTAGTCAACTCATCTACCTGCTTAGGAAATTTCAATGCAAATTTTTCTGTTTATTTCTCTGTAATGTGCATATCCTTTCAATAAAAAGCAATATGCAGTATGTACATGGAGTTGCAAGTAATAAAACAAGGCTTTAAAATTCTTCAGGAAAAAATAAGTCAAATAGTAAGTACAATGATAATCTTAGCAACATATAGAATGCACTGTAATAAAACTTTTCATTTTTGGAAACTCCATTGCCTCCTGTAAAAATTAGATAGATGGTATATAGCTTTATGTATGAAAAATGTAAATGTTAATGGGAGATAATCAAATGTCTGGGAAGATCATGTTTCTCAGAGCCCAGAAACAGAAAAGAGAGGAGACAAAGTTACTGTATAAGAACCGGGGAACTGGGACATGCCTGTGTCATGGATGATTGTTAAGTTGAATCATTCTTGCTTAGCTTTATACAGTAAAATTATGAAAGGTCTGAAGGGTGGGGCTGATGGGCAAGTCTGCCTTATATTGAGGTTAGCCCGAGGTTCAGAAGTGAGCTTTGTAACAAAGAATAAATGTTCCTATGGTTCAGTGTTGGACATAGGCCAGAGTGTAGAGGGGAAGTTGATTTATGGAGACTGTAGATTGGGACTGTTTACAAAGAACATGTTACTGACAAGATTCTAACCTATCTACATGTAGCTTAGAGCTTCATCAGTTCCCTATACTTCATTAGTAAACTGTGCAGAGCCTATTCCATAGAGTAACTTTAGTTCTTCTCAGGGAATCCTTTATTACATTTGTAGGGTCCTAAATTTTAAAAATACATTCCATTGTTGCTTTATGTATTTAAAACCTTAATATTTAGATAAACTTTTTCTCAAAATTTCTACTCCTAGTAATTATTATTTTTATTCATAAATTATTTTTTTAACATCTTTATTGGAGTATAACTGTTTTACAATGGTGTGTTAGTTTCTGCTTTACAACAAAGTGAATCAGTTATACATATACATATGTTCCCATATCTCTTCCCTCTTGCATCTCCCTCCCTCCCACCCTCCCTATCCCACCCCTCTAGGTG
>NC_041219.1:25755704-25758903 GCF_002837175.3 Physeter macrocephalus
AACCTCCATACTGTTCTCCATAGTGGCTGTATCAATTTACATTATTCCCACCAGCAGTGCAAGAGGGTTCCCTTTTCTCCACACCCTCTCCAGCATTTATTGTTTCTAGAGTTTTTGATGATGGCCAATCTGACCGGTGTGAGATGATATCTCATTGTCGTTTTGATTTGCATTTCTCTAATGATTAATGATGTTGAGCATTCTTTCATGTGTTTGTTGGCGATCTGTATATCTTCTTTGGAGAAATGTCTATTTAGTTCTTCTGCCCATTTTTGGATTGGGTTGTTTGTTTTTTTGTTATTGAGCTGCATGAGTTGCTTATAAATTTTGGATATTAATCCTTTGTCAGTTGCTTCATTTGCAAATATTTTCTCCCATTCTGAGGGTTTATTCATAAATTATTAGCTAACACATATATGGTATTTACCATGAGTCAAAGTCTACATACTTTATGTACATCTAAAACCTCAATTAATTCTCTTTAAAAAAAATTTTTTTGAAGTATAGTTGCTGTACAATATTATATGTTACAGGTATACAATATAGTGGTTCACAATTTTTAAAGGTCATACTCCATTTATAGTTATTATAAAATATTGGCTATATTCCCCATGTTATATAATATATCCTTGTAGTTTATTTTATATATAATAGTTTATACCTCTTACTCCCCTACCTCTATATTGCCCCTCCCTCCTTCTCCCTGCTGGTAACCATTAGTTGGCTCTCTATATCTGTGAGTCTGCTTCTTTTTTGTTATATTCACTAGTTTGTTGTGTTTTTTAGATTCCACATAAAAGTGATGTCATACAGTATTTGTCTTTCTCTGTCTGACTTCTTTCACTTAGCATATTGCCCTTCAAGTCTATCCATGTTGCTGCAATTGGCAAAATTCTGTTCTTTTTTAATGGCTGAGTAGTATTCCATTGCATATATATATGCACATCTTCTTTACCCATTCATCTGTTGATGGACACTTAGGTTGCTTCCATACCTTGGCAATTATAAATAATGCTGCTATGAACATTGGGGTGCATGTATCTTTTTGAATTAGTGCTTTCGTTTTTTTTCAGATATATACCCAGAAGTGAAATTGCTGGGTCATATGGTAGTTCTATTTTTACCTTTTTGAGAAACCTCCATACTGTTTTCTACAGTGGCTACAGCAATTTATATTCCCTCCAGCAGTATACAAGGGTTCCCTTTTCTCCATGCCCTCGCCAACATTTGTTATTTGTGTTCTTTTTGCTGATAGCCATTCTGACAGGTGTGAGGTGACATCATGATTTTGACTTGCATTTCCCTGATGATTAGCATTGTTGAGCATCTTTCACGTGCCTGTTGGCCATCTGCATTTCCTCTTTGGAATAAAACCTCAATTAATTCTCATAGCAACCCTATGAAATGGCCACAGTTACATTTCTTTCAGGTAAAGAAACTGAGACATGGAAAATTCAGGTAGCTTACCTAAGGTCACATAACTACTGGCACACAAGGCTGTGAACCCAGAGGTTCTGGTTCCTGGGGACTGTGCTCTTATGCACTAGAGAATATTGCTTCTTATGAGGATGGGAATACCAGCTAACTAAAATGATGAAACCGTCTTAGATGCAACGGCTGGGGCTTTGTTAAGAAAGTTATGGCATATCTACATAATAGATGAAATAACATTATTTTATGCTATGAAACATGCTCACGTTATATTGATTAACCAGAAAAGTGACTTTCGTCATGGAGTGCAGATACTGTGGAGCAGAATCTCTAGCTAACCAGCAAAGAACATGTAGCATGAACAAGAAATAAGTCTGTATTGCTTTAAGCCATTGAGATTGTGGATTGCTTGTTACTGCAGCATAATATAGCCCATCCTAACAAATAGAATGAAAAACAGCAATGCTCTAAATACAAAACAGAATCTGAGCAAGCAACCTAAGTGTAGTGGTGAAGATGGATCCTAACCACCCAAATGGATTATACTGGAACAGAAAAGGGCACAAATGCACTTTAATTCACTTGTCTACCTTTAGAATTGCACACCTCCGTTTTTAAACACCACCTTTTAACTGTTACTGATACTTAAGCTTCAGTCTTCTTGTCTGAAAAAGTGAATAATTTACTGTGAGAATTCAATGAAACAAAATATGTAAGGCTCTTAGCACAAAGTCTAGCACACAATAATAACTCAAACCATAGTAGCTTTTTTCATTCATGGGGTACCATCCTAGCAACATGATAGAGCAACAGGTTAGACCTAAAATTGTCCTGAGAGATCAAATTTCTATTGCCAGACAAGGACTCACTTGTTTTCACTTCTTTTAGTTACTTTTAGATTCTGGGCAGAAAAGGTGAGAGATGGAGAGGCTTGCTCTCATTGTTTAAAGTAAAGCGACTGCAGCCTTTCACATAATCCATATTTCACAAATAAAGAAACCAAAGTTCTTTAGACAAAGTCAAATGCCAGTAAGCCAGAACTCCTAATTTCTTTTTGTTAAATATTCACATTATGAGACATTTTTATTTAATACCTAATCTCATCAATTCCAGAGAGTTACAACAACTTGCCTGAGAGGATAGCATCCCTAAGATGTCACAGAAAAAATCATGAAAAGTATCTGCAGTCCCTGGAGCTTCACCAGGTGGCCACAGATGGTTCTGACCATCAGAAAAGAACTGGTTTTGAAGAATAACCTACCTTCTTTGATTGAGCTCTCCCATATTGTGTGTGTAATAGACGAGATTAAGCTTAGTCTGAACAATACTTAATTCTTGAATCCTTGCTGGCTTCATTATACCTTATAACTAAAAACAAACAAGCAAACAGAATAACTTACACTAACTAACAAGATCGGGAAGTCTGAGGAGGGCTATATGTTGTGTATAACAAAAAACAAAGCAGTGGCAAAGAAATGAGAACCTGTGTTAATAAGGTAAAATGAATGTCATAATATTAGAATTAATCATTCTACAGAATTATCAAGTCTTAACATGAACTCTGAACAATCTGATAGAGATGTCTTTAAAGGCTATACAGCAAAGAACAAAATTCCATTGGCAGGGCTTCCCTGGTGGCGCAGTGGTTAAGAGTCCGCCTGCCGATGCAGGGGATGCGGGTTCGTGCCCCTGTCCGGGAAGATCCCACATGCCGCGGAGTGGCTGGGCCCGTGAGCCATGGCCGCTGAGCCCGCGCGTCCGGAGCGGG
>NC_041219.1:25758935-25767270 GCF_002837175.3 Physeter macrocephalus
CGGCGCGTCCGGAGCGGGTGCTCCGCAAAGGGAGAGGCCACAGCAGTGAGACGCCTGCGTACCGCAAAAAAAAAAAAAAAAAAAAAAAAAAAAAAAATTCCATTGACAAATTCTGCTTTTCCCAAGGTTTATATTACCATCCTTCCTAATGAAATGTTTTATCTCGAGAGTTTATTTCTCATTAAATATTAGAGGAAAACATTTATATCTTATAATTTTGAGATAAATTTGCTTGGAGTATTTAGGTAGATCCTATACATATTTAAGAGAAGAAATGAGATCAATATCTATATACATTCCTGTCTACTAAAAAGAAAATGCCTTCTTACTTCTCGAGGGGTCCTTTACAACTGCTATTTTAAGCTTAGTAGCTTGAACTCCTATAAAACAAAATTAACTCTGCCACTGGAAATTTAAAGAGATCATGTCCTTACTTATTTATAAAGCACACCCAGGTATTCCTAGTGTCTTTTTTATTTCTTTTGAGTTTATACACACAAAAAGAGATTGTTGGCAAAATAAATTTAAAACTTAGATATTAAAATTATTGTGCAAGGTAACACAAGTTAGTTGCTTTCTCTGTATTTTTACACTGAAGTCAAATTCAATTTACGTACGTAATTCTGATGTTATTATAAGTCTAGTTCTTGTTTATTACAGAAAACAGATCTCAGGAGCAGCATTATTTAGATTTTTATTAGCATATTAAAAAGCACAGATTCTTCCCTACTATCTACAGTTTTGAATAATCCAATATTTTTCTGTGTCCTGTGAGTTCTAAGCTTTGCTTTTTGAAATCCTTGAGTTTCAAAGAAATATAAATTTCCTGAAGAGGGATTATTAAAATATTGTGATATTGCCTAATTATCATCACTTTTATCTCCTTTATACTATAGGTTATGGGGGTAGATTCTATCCTATGGGGTTTGTTCCTCAAATTGATCACCCTAATAGATAGTAGATAAATAGATAGATAGATAGAGAGATAGATAGATAGGTCACTTGGCTCTGATTTTATATATTTCACTTGTCTCTGATTATTCTATTGAAATAATATTTTTACGAAGTAGCAAATAAACAAGAACTCAATCCCAAATATTGCTTATTTTTGTATCCCATTATGTTCTAATTTTTGAGAATGCCTTATAATTAAAGATCTAATTCTGTTATGTTTATAAATTTTTTGTAATACCATAAGACTTTTTCCTCTTTCTACTTAATATGTACGATGTAACATAGAGTATTTTTAAAATCCATTATTTTGGTTTAAAACATCATTTAGAATGAAACAATAAAAGTCTAACATTTGTTTTACTCATATCATTTCAAAAAGGTTAGTAATTACAACTTAAGAGAACTTGTAAATGTAATTTAGAGTTCATTGATTATATTATAAATCATTTATTTAAAGAAAAGCATTTATATTTTTCCTAACAGAGTATCTTTTCTGGCATTGTGGACGTGTTAATGATTGGTATGCAGCCTTAAACGTTTGTTTGAAACAGAAAATAAGTGCACATGTGTGCATAACACAGGCAGAAACAAGATTCCTATGAAGTAGATATTTCCAAATCAACAATTATTACCAGTGTTTTTCTTATCTGCAGCCATATATTTCATTACATAGAAAAAGGGAGAGTAGTAAAGATAACACAGTAATGGAAATTCAATCACACAGTTAAGATATATAATTCTAGTTTGAAAAACTTGCTTCTTGGTCACAGTATTTTGGAAAGTAGTAGCGGGAAGAGTAAGGCTGTTTCCAGGATGGCTTCTGTGTGGGAAAAAAAAACACTTCCTCTGTGTTTCTCCTTTATTCTCACACTACTACCACGCTCACAATACCTCTAAAACCAGACCACACCAAGCAGTTCTCTGTGATACCAACTAGGTGTCCTACAATATAATTCAATTTGGACACTGTCAACTTGGAGATAGCATCAGATCCCACAGGTTAAAAGTACTCAGTCCCATAAGACTTCCTGCCACCCCCCAAATACTTCAGAGGCCTAACGCAAGCCCCAGGTTGTCTCCTGTATTTCTGACCAAACAGCTGTAAGTCAGAGTTCCCACAATCCCCTTCTTGAGTGCTAGGATGACTCACAGAACTCAGGAAAACACTTACTCATTTATTATATAATAAAGAATATGATAAAGGATACAGATGAACATCCAAATAGAAAAGATGCATTGGGCAAGGTATGGTGACAGGGCTTGGAGTTCCATGCCCTTGCCAGGCGTGCCACCCTCCCAGCACCTCCACATGTTCAGCAACACAAAGCCCATACTACTGGGATTTTTTATGGCAGTTTCATCATGTAGCCGTGATCAATTATAAACTCCATTTCTGGCCCCTCAACCCTCTCTGGAGAGCAGAGATAAACTTTCCAAGCTTCTAATCATAGCTTGGTCTTTCTGGTGACCAACCCCATCCAGGAGCCCACCAAGAGTCATCTCATTAGAACAAAAGATTCTCCTATCACCCAGGAAATTCCAAGGATTTTGGAACTCTGTGTCAAGAACCAGGGTAAAAGACCAAATTTAGAATAAAAGATGCTCCTAGTATTCTTATCTCTTGGGAAATTATAAGGGTTTTAGGAGCTCTGCACGGGGAACTAGGGACAGAGACCAAAATATATATTTTCTATTATTTCACAACCTCCTTCCAAGAAATTTGCTGAGAATTTTAAGCTCTCAGTACATGGGTCTGGAACAATTTTAAAGGAACAACATTTATGTTTTTGTCTTTTCTCTGTTTCAACAGAGTGCTGCATACATATCTCTAAGATCTGGTGCAGTATTGTTATTACTTATTCTGATGTCCATTTGACTTACTATATTTTATAGCCCTTAAGCCCAGAAATACATTTTGATTGTGCTTTTAATCAGTGTTATACCTAGCATATTTGACACCTGGAGCAATAATTGTTTAACACCTTCCCCCGCATTTGACAAAATTATTTTCAGTAACATTCACAAAGTGCAACAAATGTATATTTTTTCTGTAAACTATATTTTCCACTTACCAACCAAAAATATTACACCTGGCAATTTGCCCTCTATTTCACTGATTTAAATTTTAAGAACAAATAAAAAGTGGCCATATAGGAAAAGAAGATTTTAATCTGTGCTAACTCAAGTTGTTTCTTCATTTTTACAGTGTGCTGTCTTTATTTAGAAACAATAGTTTAAATGAAGGAATATATAGTATCACAAAGGTTAGAGATTCAAATGAGTGGAGTTTCCCAAATTAAATTCCACATAAATTAGAATGTCAGTTAAAGGGTAAGTAATAGAAATGTTCTAATTTGAAGAATATATGTTTGTAATTGTACTATACACACACACACACACACACACACACACACACACACACACAAATACGTATATATATAAATTCAACAGTAGTCACAGCCTAACAGAGCTCAGAGCAGCCTGCTTAGACCAGAAAAACTGTCCAGTCACCTAGGGAACTGTGAGCTACATAAAGTGATTGTTGTTTTGTGCCACTAAATTTAGAAGTAGTTTGTTACACAGTAAAAGCTAACAAATACAATATTTTTAGAAAATTTCCAAATGCCTAGCCAATACTGGTAGAGCTAACAATTCCATTCAAAGAGGAAGTTTGTTTTAAACTTAAAAATACTGACATATAGGCACAGCTTGTTCTTCCACTACTACCTCTAATTGATGTTTTTTTCTAATAAAACTGCAGAAACCATACGCTGTTTGGCAGTGTGATGAGCGCAGTTATGGTCAAATTCTACCAGGAATCTTTGGGAAAATATGAAGCAGGACACATGGGAACACAAGGGAACATTGATTGAATTTTTAAGTGCTGGGCATTGAGCTAAATACCTCCCATGCATTACCTCATTTACCATTCAAAGAATGTCTTATCTGTAATCTCCACTTTAAAGAAAAAAAAAATGAGACACAAACAGTCTAAGTTACTAGCCTAAGATAACCCAACCAGTAAATTGATGAACTGGGATCCACATGCATATTTGTCTGACTCAGAAAATGTTTAAATATTTTGCAACCTGCAAAACATCTTACAGTTTGTGTAAATACCTAAGACTACTGGAGCTTAAAGAGATATTTTAAATATGTAACTAACAACATTTTTAAAGACGAAGAAACAATAATCTAGAGAAGATAATTTCAAGATTTTATAGCTAGGGAATGGCACAGCAGGAACTAGAAGGTTCATTACAGGAAATTAGATTCTCAAGTCTAACATGGTTAAATATGATTCCTATATACTTTGGGTCTCAGCGTTTGTGTAACCAGGACGGAAGGTGAGAGAGGGTTGAATTACAGGTGAGGGTGGCAGTGATACAGAAAATACTCCATCAAAACTTTTGAGGCTGGCAATTACCAATTTCCCTGCTAATATTCCAGCATCAGGTCATTGTTTATCTAAGGAAATCTCAAATTCCTTGGGTTTCTAACTTAAAGAATTTTCAAGGAGACAATGATATGAGCAGTTCCCTAAACCTAGCAATACACTTTCTCTCTTTTCCTTTTTTGGGATGAAAAACACAGTTGATATTTTGACTTGCAAGGTTAAAGCAAATTCAAACAAGATTTTCTTTAATCAGTTCAAGAAGAACTAGAACCAGAATTAACTATTTTAAAGAAAACATTTGAAAAGACTCCTTCAGTGTTTGGGAAAATGAAATGTCATTACCAGTGTTTTGGCACCAGAATGTCTCTGATTAAAGAGCAAATAGAAGCTTTCTTATCTGACTTTCAATCACCTATCCCAGATTTCTAGATTACCTCTGCTATTGTGTTCTAAAATTTTTCTCTCATGGTCTGATCGCTATTTATAATATTATGTTTGGTAGTACAATTCATTTCAAGTAGGAGGAAGAACTGTATGATTTAGAAGTTTAATATTTAGAAGATAATTTTCTTCCTGATCTCATCCACTACTTAAATTATTTTACATGTTGTGTTGAATATACCATGAATAAGGCAATGTTGTAATCAAAAGGTTACGTTGTCTTTGGAATCATAAATATGTAAAAAACACATGCTATGCTCAGGCACTGGAGGATCAAGTATCCACCAGCCACATTTTTTCAGACTTTGGTTTGATAAACCTATCAGTCCCTTTCACACTGAGAACCTCCCTGATAGAAAATAGCATGGCTTGTCCCACCCTGCTAACCCTGTTCTATTTTTTTCTTTGCGGCATCTATCATCATCTCATATACCATATTTACTTGTTTATTTGTTAACTCCTTGTGTATGTTCTATGAGGTCAGCAATATTATCTGAGGTCAGCTCTTAGGATAACTTCTCTTCTAGAAGACATCTAGTGCAGCAGTTATTATCTGATATTACTATATTCTCAATGTCTAAAAAGGTACCTAACACATGTCTAAAATAGTGACCAACAAATATATTTGAATGATGAATTAATACCTTTCTACTTTTCCTAGTTACATATATAAAACCTTGTAGCGTTACTTAAACCTTTAAAACTTCAGTTTCTGGAATAACAGATTAGAAGTGCAAACTGTGTTCCCCAGCTTCTGTTGCATGATATCTAGTCCTACTTATGGTTTTTTCATGATACATGTTGAATATGTATAAGTCTACTGCATGTATCTTCTATGTTCTTTCCCTTCACTTGCCTTCCTTTGCCTTTCCTTGCCTTCCTTTCTGTCCCTCTCTCTCTCTACTCTCAGTTGTTGCCTTTAGTACTGGCAGATGAGCTGCTCCCAGTAGGTTTCTGTCTCCCACCAGGCCGGCCCCTGCTATCCTGAGAATAGCCCCCAGGTCCCAACATGCAACTAAGGTTTTGTGTCTGGACTCTTAGGATGACTTCTCTTCTAGAGGACATCTAGTGAACAAGTTCAAATACAATCCCAGCAACTTTGATCCATCTTCTTAAGAAAAATCCTTGAAACTAAGTGAGAGATACAATTTAGGGTGACCATCCCCCACTCCATTTTCCTGAAACTCCTGGGAGATTGTAGGCAGCAAATGAATGTTAGTTTCTGCCCAGAATCTAGAATGGAAGTATAGTTACCTTGGATCTAAAGAGGATTTGAAAGTTATTTATTCTCAGTTAATATGTGATAAAACTGAAACAAAAGCCAAGGGACGAGCTTCAAGTCAGTTAATAGTGGGAGCAGTGACGTGTGAGACTAAATAATGTAAGTGTAGAGGGGTAGAGATTTTCAAATATCGATGTATGTGTGTGTATGTGTAGTGTGAGTGTGTGTACTTTATTGGAGTTTTCTTCTACCCTCTGATTCTTCCCTCTATTTGGTCAGCAACATGTTCAATAAGGGAGGAAATTACATAGCAGAAAACAAAAAAGGGAACAGATTTATAGCTCTTGTGTTTTAGAAGCCTAAAGTTTAGGCCTAGGAAATGGGAGACATGGGTGGGTGCTTAGGCAAGAGACTTGGGAGAATGTGCAGTGTGTAAGAGAACAGTCACCTCTCCTAAAAGTAGAGAGACATCTTTGGTTTCACAGGAAGGTTGAGAGACAGAAGAGAATCTGCCTGAGGATGGAGAGGTCAGTGGTGCCCAGGATGTGGCAACAGGAACTGCTGGGACCACATGAACAGGACCAAAATCAGCATCCAGAGGTGGAGAGAGCACTACCTCGCCCACCCTCATATCCCAGCAGCCCTGTGGAGGACATGCTGCAAACTCCCAACGGGCATCAAAAGTGTTTGGGCTCAGGACCCACCTTGACTGCCTTCCCATTGGTATCTAGATTCAACTGTGGACTTTGAATATTCATCATTAGGAGTTATGGCCACCCCTGAGTCTGCTCTTTCCCTGAATGTCGACACACAAGCATTCAGTAAAAATATCAGCTCCAACTCCCAAGCTCATCCCCACTTATGTCCCCTTTCCCCATCTTATAGTACAATTACTTCTGCCCAATCCACCCTCATATCTCACCTGGAATCCTATAAAACTTCCTAATTAGTTTCCCAGGGACCTGTTTTTCCTCTTATCCTTCTACCATCCGTATTTCACATAGCAGCCAGGATAATTGAAAAAAAAAAAATCAAAAAGTAAATCAGATCATTTCATTCCTGCAGTAATATCTAACTATCTTATCCTGGCTTATCAAGCTCTCTTTAATCTGGCCCCCACCTACTTCTCTGAACTTATTTCCTACCTCTGTCCTCCTTGTCTACTAGCCCCCACCATACTGGTTTTTCTTTTTTTCAGTATCTTGAAAATTCCAAGTCCATCCCATGTTAGAGTATTTTCTCTAACTCTTCTCTCTTCCCAGAATGTACTTTTCTCTCATCTCTCCATAGCTACTTTTCTGTCACTCAAATCTCAACTTAAATGTTCAAAGGGGTCTTTCCTAGTACTAGATTTAAAGTAACCACGCAGTTATTCTCCATCACACACAATCTAGCTCTTACACTAATAAATATTTATAATATATTCATCTGCTTGATTGTTGTCTGTCTTCTCCATTCACTAGTAAGCTCCATGAGAGGGGAAAACCTTTTTTTTGTCTTTTTCAGTGCTGTTCCTTTTGTCTGGAGCACTGTCTGGTACATAATAGGCACTCAGTTTGGTAATGAATGGATGAATGAATGGGTCTTTGTCTTTGAACACTGCTTGGATCCTATCTAGCTTACCATTTTCAGTGTCCTGGGTTGCTCACAAGTACTTGCATTGCAAAACATGATGCTGGAGGGGTAGTGAAGGTTTGAAAGGAAAAGTCTCACCCTCCCCCCAGCCCAACCCCACTCCCCTGCCACCCACACATATGCATGTATTAAGTGATGCTAAAAGAAACCAGGTGAAAATCTGCTCCAAGATGGCTCAGTGGGGAAGCACCGTCCCAACACAAGACAGAGACTTTAATAGAACAGGGAAGGAGCTCAATAAATGCTGGTTGCCTTTTTTTTTTTTTTAACATCTTTATTGGAGTACAATTGCTCCACAATGGTGTGTCAGTTCCCGCTCTACAACAAAGTGAATCAGCCATACAGGTACACATGCTCCCACATCTCCTACCTCCGACCCTCCCTATCCCACCCCTCTAGGTGGTTACAAAGCACTGAGCCAATCCCCCCATGCCACGCGGCTGCCTCCCACCAGCTATCCACTCCACACCTGGTAGTGTATACATGTCCATGCCACCCACCCACCCCATCACAGCCCACCCTTCCCCCTCCCCACATCCTCAAGTCCATTCTCTAGCAGGTCTGCGTCTCCATTCCCATCTCCTGTCTTACCCCTAGGTTCTTCATGACCTTTTTCTTTTCTTTTTTTTTTCTTAGTTTCCATATATATGTGTTAGCATACGGTATTTGTTTTTCTCATTCTGACT
>NC_041219.1:25767425-25788502 GCF_002837175.3 Physeter macrocephalus
TTTCTAGAGTTTTTGATGATGGCCATTCTGACTGGTGTGAGATGATATCTCATTGTAGTTTTGATTTGCATTTCTCTAATGATTAGTGATGTTGAGCACGCTTTCATGTGTTTGTTGGCAATCTGTATATCTTCTTTGGAGAAATGTCTATTTAGGTCTTCTGCCCATTTTTGGATTGGGTTGCCTTTTAAAATTTGTTCTTGAATTATGTGCCCACCTTCAGAGGTAGAAACATGTAATGCCTCACACTTTAGAGTTAGACAACTTCTGTCCAGTACTGCCAATTATTGATCATATAATATCAGGCATTTTTTTTTTCTTTTTGGGTTTTGTATGGCAAAGCCTCTGTATAAAGGGAAATGAATCAAGTTAAGAAGATTTTTGTGGAATTAGAAAAGATGATGCTTAAAGTAATAAAAATGATGTATTATCATTAGTCATAATTATCAGTAACTATGTTATCACTAATAATAATTAAAATAATTATTAATGCTGAGTTATTAGAAATGATAGTAGCTATTAGTAGCATAGTTATCAATGATGATAATAGTTATTTTTTAAGTACTTAGAATGTGTAGACAATATTCTAAGCACTGTACATGTACTAATTCTTCACAGCAGCTCTAAGCAATTGGTTTTATACTCATTTTAAGAAACTAAGGCCCAGAGACTTGAAGTAACTTCTGTAAAGTTCTGCAACTAGTAACTTGCCAGAGCTAGAATTTGAACCCAGAAATTCTTTTTCCAAAGTCTGTACTCTCGGTAGAGAGCCTGGCATATAATAACCATTAAGGCAGTTTTACATGCTTTCTATCCCTTTGTGATGAATTTAGGTTATTTTTATTATTTGTATGAGCTTTTTACCTACCTTTTGTCATATTTGTTACCAGGCAAGATTTTTTTTTAATATCACAACAAAATGTTAAATGTAAAATTGCAGCATCTAAAGAAATGTATGAAGTCCTTTAGTTATTTAAAACTACAAAGAAGCAATCCTTTGTGTGGGGGACAATGAAGAGTGAGAGAGTTTAAATCTGAACCTTCAGCAAGCATGTGAACACTTTAACCTGCCTAAGTATTGATAACTAGCCTCCCTCAGTTCTGCCATTCATGAGCAAAGCCACATGCCACTCAAAGCCCTAAAATGGCTGTTTTCATTTTGGAATATAATTTTTTTTTTTTTTTTTTTTGCGGTACACGGGCCTGTCACTGTTGTGGCCTCTCCCGTTGCGGAGCACAGGCTCCGGACGCGCAGGCTCAGCGGCCATGGCTCACGGGCCCAGCCTCTCCGCGGCATGTGGGATCCTCCCAGACCGGGGCACGAACCTGTGTCCCCTGCATCGGCAGGCGGACTCTCAACCACTGCGCCACCAGGGAAGCCCTGGAATATAATTTTTGATCTGTGTATTGGCATTTCCTAAATCTGAGAGGCCCGATGATCCAGGTCACAAAGTGAGAGAAGCTAAACCAAGGCTGCAGCCTCTGGCCAGATTAATTCTCTTCAACAAGCTTGTACTCAGTGGCCTCTGTCAGAAGCATGTTGTGTCCAGTATTTGTCTCATTATCTTCAAATTGTGCTTTAGAAACACATCTGGGGGTGATGCAGCTCCTCATAAGGGGAAAAGATATAATTTGCTGGGCTGATGAGACACAGTGGGAAGACGGGACACATTCTCTTCCAGTTTCAAAGGACGATGGCAATAAAGCTCTTTATGAGCTTCAGTTATGCTGCACTGCAATGATCTGCTCCCATCCCAGTAAAGACTATCACTGCATATGGTTCTAATCAAAAATAAGAACTAGAGATAGTTCAAGGTCGGGTGGGGGTGGGGTTCCTGAAGAGAAAAGAGACAATTTTCTGAATTTAACTGATAGCAGTTGAAACGTGAAACCCTAAAAGAGAAAACTAAAAGCTTTACCTTTATCCAAGAGTGTAATTAGGCATGTGGTCATTTAGTGAACCTCAGGATTGTGGCTGATTTTCCAGGATACACTGGTTTTAAATAGTCAGATATTCTCTCCAAGTGTCTCCATCTATTTTTAACCACATCTTGATCTTTTGTTCCAAAAATATTTCTATAAGACATACTGGTTTGTGAACATCGCCGTTTTGCTTCTAACTGAAAGACCAAACATATATAGCAATAGGCCTATATTTATAATGTAAAAATGAAGAATCAAAATGTGAATATTATTTGCCTTCTTGAATATTGTTCTTTGAAAACAAAGACAGGACTCTAAGACATTGAAGGGTGGGAGGAGTAAAGTAATTTCAGTTTGCAACATATCAGGAGAAAAAGCAAAAATAAGATTCTTAAGCTATGCCATACATATTTCAATACAATATGAGCTGACATAGAATACACAGAATTTACCAAAACAGGAAGTATGCTTGATCTTTTATGTAATTATTATATCTTTAAAAGCAGAAAATTATTTTTCAATAATTTAAATATATTAAATTTCTCTCTAATTCTTGCGGTACGCGGGCCTCTCACTCTTGTGGCCTCTCCTGTTGCGGAGCGCAGGCTCCGGACGCGCAGGCTCAGCGGCCATGGCTCACGGGCCCAGCCGCTCCGCGGCATGTGGGCTCTTCCCGGACTGGGGCACGAACCTGTGTCCCCTGCATCGGCAGGCGGACTCTCAACCACTGAGCCACCAGGGAAGCCCTCTAATGAATTCTTTATGTAATTCCCTATCTTCGGTTTTCAGACATTAGTGTACTACTGATGACTTGAGGTATTTGTTTAAAATGTAATTTCCTGGATCCTTGTTCTAGAGTATCTAACCTAGTAGGTCTGGGGAAAAGCATGGGAATCTGCTTTTTAAACAAGTATTTAGGGAAATATTACCCGTATCTATATTTTCTACCTGTGAAAACAATCTCACTTTCACGGAATGCCTACTGTGTGCCGCTTTTACAGACTATTTCTTTACTCTTTACACCAGTCTTTTGAGTTAAATATTATTATCCACATTTTATTGACAGTCTAACTGAGGTAGAAGAAAGATACATTCCTCATGATGGTACAACATATAAAGAATGAAGTCAAAATTCAGAGACTGATAAGACCAAAGACCCTGCTCTTTCCTATTTACTATCTATCATGATAAAGACACATTCATAATCAATACTAGGAATAAAAGTTTTTTTAACATATTTTGGAGAAAAAACATTAGATAAAGGATAAAACAAAATGTCAAGAAGATGACAACCTATTTAATATCTTCTAAATTCTCATCAGAATACCACAAACCATTGGAAGGAAAAGATAAAATAAGCATTGGATTAAGAAAGTAGTTTAAGAGGAGAAACATTTTCAATTTTCTAACTGAAGGCTAATTAGGTATGAACAAGCATGTCTATACACTGGTGACCAAATTCTGGTTAGTCATTCATGAGTCTAACAAAGATGGCTGCTCAAAATTTAGTTATGGGAAGATATATATGGCTTTAGATTAAAACAAAGGAACCACAACAAATAATGCTTCTTAGTACAAACTAATTAGATACTTCTTTAATGTCTTCACTTTTGCGATTTCAGTAATTTGTTGCAAATGTGGAGTGGCACCACTTTATAAATTCAGAATTATTGAGTATATAACCCCCAAGATACCCGCCTCCTGGGGTGCACAACCTGCATAATACTCTCCCATTGTGTGTGGGGGGGGCCTGACCTAATCAGGGGATGGTGGTCAGCAACAGAAGAAGTCAGAGAAGTTCAAAGTATGACAGGTCCAATAGAGAGGGCCATGGGGCAAGGAACTGTGTAGGGCCTCTAGGAGCTGAGAGCAGCCCCTGTTCAACAGCCAGCTAAAACCAGGGGCCTCAGTGCTAGAACAACATCAAACTTAATTCTGCCAATAGCCAAGTAAATTTGTAAAAAGATCCCCAGCTTCAGAAAATAACACAGTCCAGGAGATAGCTTGATTCCAGCCTGATGAAGGCCTAAGGAGAGAATCTATCTTAGCCAGGCCTGGACTTCTGACCTTCAAAACCCTGAGGTAATAAAGTTGAGTTGTTTTAATTTCTATTGCAATTTGTCTGTGGCTCTTTGTTGCATAGGGATTTAAAAAAAACTAATGCAAGCACCTCCTATATGCCAGTGCTGAACCATGCATACAGGTAAAATGATGTACGTGACAGATGAAAAGCTCTACCCTAATGGACCTAAGATTATAATGGGGTAAAAATGACAATATGATAATACACACAGAAAATAGAATAAATGTATATATAGATTTTCAAGAGAGGCATGTTCTACAAAGAAAAATAAAATAGGGCAAGAGTTAGAGATTGGCTTGATGGGTTTTAGGGTGCTACTTTAACCAAGGTGGTCAGGGAACAACTGTCAGGAAAGATGAGAGTTGTGTCAAGGCCAACGTGACGGAAAGGAAGCACCATATAACGATGAGAGTTTGGATCTTGTTCTAAACCTTTTGAAGAGTTGTAGGCATGGGGAGGTGTTTGTCTGAATTACTCTTTGAGAAACTGTCTCAGTGGAGAATTAACTGAGGGGTGTGGGGGTAGGGAGGCAACAGTGGAATTGTATCCAAGAGAATCTTGTTCATTACAAAGATTTTGCCATCACCCATGAAAGATCATGAAGGATCAGACTGAAGAGTTAATCCTCAGGCTTGAAAGAGGGACTTTCCATAATGTTGTCATGAATCACATAGTATAGAGCTTTTCTTCCACAATTTATAGTAAAGAATTTTTTCTCTGGGGTATTTCCAAATCCAGATAATGCAGACCTTTATCCCAGTAAGAATGGGAGGAAGGCAAGATGGGGGAAGAAAGATGAAGGCAGAAATTTTGGTAGCCTAGTTAGAAAGCAAAAAAATGACCTGATATCTTTCAACAAATTAGTACATCAGAGGAAACTGGACTTTAAACTTTTACATACTTAAAATATTTCTTAAGATTATCCAAAGTCACATTCAAAGCCTAACAATATTTTTTTCCTAGTAACAGATCATAGGAATTCAGTTAAAATTCTTTGTTTTGCTAAGGACATAAATGTCAAAACTATGTAGTGAATGCTGCTTTTCTCAAAATATACTTAAAATCAGAATAAGTGTTAGACTTTCAAAATACTAGAAACTTCTTCACATGCATTCTTCTTAATAACATGAACAATGTTCTGTGATGAAAAAATGTAGGTATGGTATATATTTGTGCATATTTTTAAATGTGAGCATTTTTCTCTGCATGTCTAACTGTCAGACTAATAGAAAAGAATAACACTATGCACAGAAAAGTAAACCTAAAGAATTTTCTCCAGAGTTAATTAACTACAACATACAAAATTTAAAACAGCTTTCCAATAAAATTCCCAGCTCTAATTAGTCCCAAAGAGAGAAAGCGATTACAATGGAGTAGAATACAATTTTCTTCTCTCATTCCTTGCTTTCATCTATCTTTCTATTTTCATCCCTTGAGCATGCTTGTTATAGAATGAATTGTGACCCTCCAAAATTCATGCAGAAGCCCTAACTCTCAGTGTGACTGTATTTAGAGATAGGGTCTCTAAGGAGGTAATTAAGGTTAAATGAGATCATAAGGGTGGGGCCCTAATCCAATAGGACTTGTGTCCTTCTAAGAGGAAAGGCCATGTGAAGACATATTAAGAAGTCAGGAAGAGAGTTCTCAAGGAAAACCAACCCTAACAACACTTTGATCTTGGACTTCTAGCCTCCAGGACTGTGACAAAATTAATTTCTGTTGTTTAAGCCCCTCAGTCTGTCGAATTTTGTTATGGCAGCCAGAGCAGACAAATACACAAGCTGACCTCAAAAATTAGAAAAAAAAACATATAACCTCATATTTAGAACATCAGTGGTATTGATAACTTCAAAGAAGTTGAATTTTACACAAATAAATCATCTTTAATCCACCAGCCAGTGAACATGTTTGCTTCTGTTTAGAAATATGGGGTCCCTGACCCTTGGGAATGTTAATGCTGAATTGGCCATTGGCCAATTGTTTTTAATACCTAAGATTCTGACCAGCTTTGGTGGTATTCTTAACAAAATTGACTTTGCCTTGTTCTGAATTGAAGATTAGTTTAATAAACATGTTATCCATAGGAAGCGATTTTTATATTAAAGTAGTAGACATTGATTAAATTCCCCTTACTCCAGAGAGTTGCTTTGATAATTATCTGAGAAGGAATTACAAATAAATAAAAATAGACAAATTAAAAAATAAACAACAACAACAATAATAATGAAAAAGGAAAGACTACACCTACATTACACTACTCAGGAGGAGGAGGAAGAGAACTAGTAGCAATGGTAGTAGCAGTAGTAGTAGTAGTAAGAGTTTAGTTTTTTTGCTTTAGTGTTATTGACATTCCGATCTACTTCTTTGTTTGGGGGCTTCCCTGTGCATTAAAGGGTGTTTAGCAGTGTGTCTGGCCTCTACTCACTAGATTCCAGTAGCATACCCCCAGTTGTGACAAACAGGACCACCTCCAGACCATGACCAATGTCCTCTGACGGGCAAAATCAACCCCCTTCCCCATTGGAGAACCACCAATAATAGTGATCTTTATTGAGCACTTCCTATATGCTAAGCAATGCTTAGGCATTTTACAAGTATCAATTTATTTAATCCTCAAAACAACCTTAAATGTAAATATTGTTATTAACCCTTTGTTACAAATGTGGAAATCATGGCACTGGGGTTAATAATAAGTTGCACAGCTAGTAAGCATCTTTTATTTATTTATTTTGGCTTTTGAATCACATTTTATTTATGGCAGGAAGCATGATGGAAATATTTTTAAATAAATATTCTTAAATCTCTGAGACTTTCTGTTTAATATATAATTGGATTTTTTTTAAAGTGTGCAACATGATGATTTAATATAATATTGTGAAAGAATTCTCCCCATCAAGTTAATTAACACACTCATCATCTCATATATTTATCTTTTTTTTTAGTGAGAACATTTTATTTCTACTCTCTTAGAAAATTTCAATTATACAGTACAGTGTTATCAACTTTAGTCAGCATGTTGTAATTAGATCCTCAGACCTCATTCATCTTATAACTGAAATTTTGTGCCTTTTTACCAACCTCTCTCTATTTCCCTCACCCCCAAGTTTTATAATTGATACCATACAGTATTTATCTTTCTCTGTTTGGCTTACTCCAGTTAGCATAATGCCAAGTTCATCCATGTTGTCCCAAAGGACAGGACTTTCTTCTTTTATTAAGGGTGAATAATATTCCATTGTACAAATATACCACATTCTCTTTATCCATTCACCTGTCAATGAACACTAAGGTTGTTTCCACACCTTGGCTATTATGAATAATGAGTTATCTTTCAGAGCTCAAATTTAGACATGGATGACCTGGAGCACTTTGTAGAGGGGAGCTGTAATCATTCATTCATTTAACAAATAAAATTTTCTATGAGTTTAACATGTAGAATGTGAAGAAGGAAAGTAAGAAAAAAGTAAATAAGACTTGATTCTTTTTTTTTTTTTTTTTTTGGCTGCGTTGGGTCGTTGAGGCTCGCGGGCTTCTCTCTAGTTGTGGCATGCGGGTTTTCTCTCTCTAGTTATGGCGTACGGGCTCCAGGGCACATGGGCTCTGTAGTTTGTGGCACATGGGGTCTCTCGTTGAGGCACGCGAGCTCAGTAGTTGTAGTGCTGGTGCTTCTTTGCCCCACGGCATGTGGAATCTTAGTTTCCCAACCAGAGATCAAACCCACGTCTCCTGCATTGGAAGGTGGATTCTTTACTGCTGGACCACCAGGGAAGTCCCAAGCCTTGATTCTTGATCTCGAATTCGTCATCATTTAATAGCAAAAGTTAGAGGAAGTTGTTGGCATTTGAGGAAAGGATAACAATGGGTTTATCCTTTAGGTCACTGCATCTCTCTTACCTTCCTCACTCTCCAGCCTCTTCCCTTGACATAACTATCTTCTTGGTCATTGTCCAGCCCCAGCCTAACTATGTGGTAGTATACCCCTGAGTAGGTACTGTCTGGTGGCTCAAACATGAGGGGAATGGAGGTTAATTATGGCATTCCCTGCTAGCAATGTTTGCCATTCAATAAGGAGCTTATAAGCAATAAACAACTTTCACAACTCTACAAGAATTGAGTTTTATCCTAGTGGGATGAGTGGTAATGTTTTGGGCAGAACATTTGCTGGAAACCCTTATAAAGAGAAGTAGTGAAATTTGCACTTCATAAATCTTTAAACTGAGTTTTAATTTCAGTCCTTCTCTCACCTAATTGGATAACCGAGAATATCTAAGCATCTGTCTCAGGCAGTAAATTTAGAGGGCTGGACTAAATAATATCTAAGATCTATTCCAGTTTTAACTTTCTATGAACCTCTGAATTTTACGATGATGAAGCATACTTATTTGGATTTTCCCATAACATTTATCTGAAATTAAATAGGTAAATCAGTGTTGGAGTTGGTTTTAGGATTTACCGTTTTGAAGAATTTGTTTTAAAATTTAAAGATTTGAAAACCCTGCTATGACCATTCATCATTCTTCTTCTATGGGCCAATAAGAACATATGTTGAGGACACATAGTTAATGACAACTCATTGTTAATTTCATTAGCTTCTGTGGGTATGTTATATAGTCTATGGAGCAATTTACATGCATGGGATATTTTAGCAAGTCCTTTACAGCTGTTTTTATAAGCAATTTGATATCCTCCTTATGTTTTGTTTGAGGGAACAATAGAGGAACAACAACTTCAATGACTAGCATGAGGTCAACTGACATAATAGTGAGAACAATGGAATCAAATGTACAGACCTGGCACGTTTCAATGGTCATTTCACTAATAACAATAGGAGAAAAAAATTTTATTCTCTAGACTTCATTTTATCCAAACTATGAAACCAATTGATTTGCCAATTTAAATCCATTTTGTTAAGCCCTCTAAAGTTTATTATAACCATAATCACCATAAGAAAAGAAAATATGAAACAAATCCATTTACTTGTTTTTAGTAACTTCTTTAGAAAAATTAAATTTAAAATTCTCCATGTACCATTTTTAGACACTCATCTAAAGAATAAAAAGAATAAATACAATTCTCTAATTCTTTCAAGTCTCCTCTCATGCATTGCAAGCTTATATTTGAATGAAGGCTGACAAACAAAATATATCATAGGGTAGCAGAACTCTAAATCTATAGAAAATTCTATAGGAAAAGACTTTCCTTTAAAAATATGTGAACTCAGCTTCTCAAGTATATTTAGATTGTGGTCAAGGTTCTTGAACAGCCCACAATAAAGATTTTTATAAAGATAAAAAGAGAAACTTTTATTTAAAGCTTGAGTAATGCTATTATGTATATTCCCATTTCATTTTTTTCTAAGATAATTGTACACACAGTTTCATACACAGTTCTCTAAAGTAAAATAACATGTAAAGCAATTTTATTATGGCATATACCTCTTGACAAATATATAATATATATAGAGAGAGAGAGGTTTGATATTTGACAAAATATATTTTTGACAAAATGTTTTTTTCTTGATAATAACTTTCCCGTTCTCTAATATAATAGGTACTAAATATGAAAAAGACACCTGTATTAGTTTCCTGTTGCTGCTGTAACAAATTACCAGAAACTTAGTGAATTAAAACAACGCAAGTTTATTTTCTTATATTTCTGGAGGTCAGAAGTTCAAAAATGGATCCTATAGACTGAAAGCAAGGTGTCAGGAGGTCTGTGTTTATTCTGGAGACTCTGGAGAAGAATCCGTTCCTTGCCTTTTACAGCTTCTAGAAACTACCTCTATGTTTTGGCTCATGGTTCTTTCCAGCAATGTTGTCCTTCTGACTCTGCTTCCCTCACCACATCTCCTTTTCTGACTCTGATCCCTCACCTCACTCTTATAAACAACTCTTGTGATTACATTGGACCTACCCAGATAATCCAGGATAATCTTCCCATGGCAAGATCCTTAACTTAATCACATCAGCAAAATGTCATGTAAGGTAATATATTTGGAGGAAATGGACATCTTGGGTGATAGACAGTACTTTGCCAACCATAACACAACTGCCCTAGTATTTTCTATTTATTGTGCATGTTGGCAGGTAGAATTTGAAACATACAGTGTGTAGTTCGTGTTAAAGGAGGCAATATGAAAACCTTAAATATGGTGATGAAGAAAATTAACATGGAAATTCTTAAGGCTTTTTTGTACTTTTTGTGAAAAATGACATTGTTCTAGAAAAGGTACCATCTCACACAGAGTATATTGTAACCCTCTAATCTGTTAAGGTCATCATAAAAGTACCTTGCCAATATTTATACCTTTCAAAAGAGAAGTTCTTGAAATATTGGTGTGAGATGTATCAGCAAAGAACTAGAATAATTTAGGAGAAGACTCTTTTTATTTGCAAAAAGTATTATTGTGCTCTGAGCTGTTAGGTATCAATATTTCTGGAGTTGATGTATTAATAAAAAAATAATTAATGGATGCTTACTATGTGCTAACTGCTGCATTATACCCTTTACATGCATTTTCTCATTGTGTGAGATACGCACTATTATGATTCCACTTTACCAACGTAGAAACTGAGGTTTTAGAAAAGCAAGTGTTCTTGCCCATTATTGCACAAGTGGAACTGGCATTCCACCTCAGGTCTGCTCACTATTAGGTGATGGGACGAGATGATTTCAGTTACCACTAAGTTTTCATCATAAAAGGCACTAATATTTCTGAACCACCCTGTAGGTATTGTTTTTAATTTATCCTTCACACTACCCCTGGGAAAATTTACATTATATAGCCCATCTTTTAGAGTAAGAACCCAAGGTCTAGTAACTTTATTTCAATCACGCTTCCATTTTTTAACTTTCTGAGTAGTAGCATATAATGCATGAAAATAATTCAACTTCACATCAGACCTTTATACCAAAATGTGGTTTTTCTTTGAACCTATGATAGATACATTTTTTTAATTTTGAAATTGACCACTTGTTTTTCCAGAAAAAGCACTGGCTTTGGAAAAAACATGAATTGATTTGAGTTTGTATTTTGCAATTTTTTCTCTATGTGGAAAATAACTTCCCAGAGCTTTAGATTCCCTATCTTTAAAACGGAGGAAATAATACAGGCCTCATGAGATTGTTATATAAGCTCTCAAAAAATCTAGATTCCTTCTCTCATGAAGTATTATTTTTCTAACATTCTCCAAAGGCAGAACTCTCCCCCTTTCCCTGATTATTTTGCCTCTTATAAAGATATTCTAAAGCCTTTGGGATTGGGGATGGAAGAAACCACTTTTTCACTTATCGTGTTCAGTAAATCATTTCCCAAATACTGTTTTGTTCTTATTTATTTTTTAAACTATATTTTCAGTTGCTCTGAGCTAGGCTAGTCATTATTCCATTGTAAATGATTCTTGAGCATTTTCACAATGAATGAATCACAGTGGGATTCATTAGGAATTTTTAAGTTTACCACTTTTCCTTTCACTCTTTCTTTCTGCCCTCTGCAGAGATGCCAACATACATAGTTTGCATAAAACAACAAGATGCCTCTGATTTGTTGAGCCCAGTACTGTGCAGAACATAGGAAAAACCAACAATAAGTAACTTTTGTAATGCAGCTTTTTGCGATAATGAAGTTTCATGTTTTAATGAACCCAAGCCAGAGTAATAAAGGTCTCTTCTGACACCCAAGGCCAGCAGTAACTTGACTCTCTAGAGGTCAGGCTCTGACTGAACTTGGAGACAGGAAAGACACCACTAAAAACAGTGCTTTTTGGAGACATTTTCTTGAACTTCCAAACCCTTCTAGACACATTTACTTCATCTCCCACTTGCTTGGTGTGGAAAAGCAATTACTCTGTAGTGATAGTGCACTCAAATCTGTAAATAGTTATTACATTTCAGTTAGAGCTGCATGAAACTCTATATGTTTTGTTTGCAGGGAATTAATGCAAATCTTTTTTGATGTTTCAATTGACAAGGGGTCCTACCCAACACATTTGGCTCTGAGCAACACTCAGACCCATTCAAACATCAAAGACTGTTTTTGCAGCATAAAGCATTTGGCCTGGGGTTAAATTCTCCTAAAGTATCCGTCTGTATTCAAACTCCCAAGTCTTCTGGCTACACTAAAAGTTTTGACAAGAGAAGTCAATTCAGACTGACTTCCTAGTATGAAAGAAAAAATTCTGGTAAATCTTTTGCTATAAAACATGTACTTAATCACACTTATGGTCTTGGCTGAATGCCCATAAATCACTGAAACATAAACAAAAATGTTTCATTATTGTTAACAAGGAAACTAATATTTATTAAACACCTATGATGTTCCAGTCACTTTTCTTGGATTATCTCTTTAAATTTTTCCGTCAACACTGTGAAGTAGGTATCACATACCACTGTTCTCCAGATGGGAAAATTTAGATTAGATTAAGAAACTTGCCCAGATCTGCTAGGTAGATGGTGGTGCTGGAAACAAACCCAGATTTCTTTGTCTCCAAAGTCCTTGATAATTCTTTTGTCTCCCACTGTGCAGAGAATTGGAGAATATGCTTACTGTTCATCTGTCTTTTTTTCCATTGCCCATCATTTCTCTCAAATGCCTTTCAGAGTAGCTTGGTTGGTTTGTCCACGCTCTGTATTAGTAACACTGATTCTCTTTGAAAATGTTATGTTTCTCGAGGAAAAATGCAAGCAACAAAGCCAATGATGAAGGAATAATTCTCCACACTCTCAAAATGTGTTACATATGGTGGTGGGGAAGGGACAGCAAGACCTCAAGCAGAATTTACTGAGGGGGACTTCACACTTCCATCACTTACCATGAAAGATAACATATGGACTGAACATTTATTCCAAGCAACAGATTTGTTTCTAGTTACTCTCCAGCAGTTGAATAAAAAAGAAAAAGAAAAAAAAAAACACAAAAAACTCTTTTAACAGTCATCTGAAAATACTCCCAAATGAGAGAAATATAGTTGATCTTTTTTCAGACTACAGAATTAAATTTTTAAAAATTAATTTTTTTAAATTGAAAAATTTGAGTAAAAATGATTCCATTTAAATGCATTTATTGAGCTACTATCCTCATGCATCTACCTCCCTGTTGGAGATAACATGTTGCCTCTTCTCAAACGTTTAGGTTCTTTTGGGAGGAGGAAGGACATCCTTGCTATAATTGACTTATTGAACTTTTTTCCTTTGGTACTATTTTTAAATTATTTATTTTTATTTATTTTAATTTTTATCTCATGTAATCAGCCTTTTCAATATAATGATGAATATACAAATTCGTGTCAATAAATAGAGACACTTTTCTGTTTTCCATCATTTTGTTTGTGATCAATCATTTGCTTCATGTCACCCAAGTTATTGGTTAAATCTGGAAAGATAACTTTTGGCATTGCACAATTCTTCAGGCTGAGAAAAAAAGGTGTGGTCAGGAAAACAAAATTAAAAAGTTAAGTTTAAAATTGTTTCTGCCCTCCAAGCTCCTAACATATAAAAGTATTAACAACATATGTCTAGGTTAGATTTTTAAACCACAGGAGAGTTTAGTAGGAAGAGCCTCTTCTAAATATTGTGCTTTGAAAATAGAAAGCAAAAGAAAATGAAAGAGAAGGCCTTGCCTTCAAAAAATACACATATGAACTTTTCTCATGCATTCAGGCAAAACAATCTTATAAACGGACCCTATTCTGTTCCTGGACCTTTCTTTGTTAGCCGTCACTTCTTTGAAAGCTAACACCTTCAAGAGGCAGTCTCTGACAAACTCATTCCTTCTCCCCTTTAAGACTTTCTCCTTTTTTTAATCATTGTCAGTGTGCATACCTGAGGTTCTATCTTGCTTTGTACTTGCTCCTTTAAATAGCTATTTATCTGACCTTCTGAAAAAAGAAATTTCTTTTGGAAATTCTTTCAGTGAGGCGGATCATAGGAAAAAAGATGATAAAATGTATACCTTTACAGTCTGAAAAGACAAATGCTTATCAAAACAAAGTAGGTTTAGAATGAATGTGAAATTATCATCAGATTCTGTTAAGAAAAATAAAAGAAGTGTTCTTTTAAACAGCAGAAATGGGGGAAGATAAAAATTACATTTTTAGGATACAAATAAATTTAGAGTTGAAGAATCCAGTGTGGATTTTCAAGTGCTGGTAAATATTTTGGAAACATTCCCTGACCTTGACATTGCTATTTTTCCAAGAAACCCAGCCTTCCCATGCCAAATCTTTGCTTTCCTGAGTCTAGATCAGGGCTCTGATCCTGTGTGCTATGCTCAGTCTTAGAAGATGTCTTAGTTTACTGGAGGCTCAGATTTTCTCCAGCCTCATTTCATCTTACATCATGCAAATCATATATAAACATTCCAAACATATAGACAATCTAACATGTCCAAAGTTGAACTTCTGATCTTCCACCCTAAAATAGAAAAACCTCAGTTTTCCACCTTCCAGAGTAGGGAAAAACCCAGTTCTTCCCTACTACGACTTTCTGCCCTCTGAGTCTCTTTTAGCGTTCACTCAGAACCCTTCCCTTCCAACACTTCTGGTCGCCAAATGTGCAAGTTTTTTTTTTCCCCACAACAAGCAATTCTCTGTGATGTCAGCTGAGTGTCCTACAAGTTAATTCTGACACTGTCAACCTGCAGATGGCCTCAGGTCCCGCAAGTTAAGTGTTCAGTCCCACACGACTGAGACCCCATACCACTGCATACACCTCAGACACCAGTTGCCAGGCCAGGTTATTACCTGTGCTTCTGACCCAATGGCCACACATCGGAGGTTCCCATGACCCCCTCCTCAGGTAGGATTAATTTGCCAGAGTGGCTCACAAAACCCAGGGGAACACTTACTTTTGTTTACCAGTTTATTAAAGGATATGACAATGGATACAGATGAAGAGACACTTAGGGCAAAGTCTGGCAGGATCCTGAGCACAGGAGCTTCTGTGCCATGGAGTTGGGGGTGTGTCAGCCTCCTAGTGTGCATGCCTGGAAGCTCCCCAAACCTCATGCTATTGGGATCTTATGGAGGCTTCCTCATGTAGGCATGATCAATTTTTAACCCCTCTAGTCTCTCCCCTCTCTGGAGGACAGGGGTGATACTGAAAATTCCAAGCTTCTAATCATGGTTTGGTCTTCCTGGTGACCAGCCCCCATCCAGGACCATCCAGAAGCCCATTCAGAGTCACCTCGTTAGAACAAAAGGTGCTCCTCATGTTCTTATCACTTAGGAAATTACAAGTGTTTTAGGACCTCTGTGCTGTAACCAGCAGCAGAGACCAATGCGTATATTTTCTATTATCTCACACACCCTATGCTTCTTCCCACACTGAAATGGCAACTTCCTCTTTCCAGCCACTCATACTAAAATGTTGGGAGTCCTGACTGACTCCTCTCTTTCTTTCATACTACTTATGCAATGACTAAGAAAATTCTCTTGGCTCAACTTGTAAATATCTCTAATATCTGACAATCTTTCACCATCTCCATGCAGATCCAAGCCATGACTGAGTCTCACTGAGCCACCCTCTAACTGTACTCTGAGCTTCTACCTTTGTTACTACTATTTTCCCTACAGTAGACAGAGTGGTCTTTTTGAAATGTAAGTAAGCCATATAATGTCACTCCTCAGCTCAAAACATTCTAAAGTCTCCCATCCCACTCAGAGGAAAGGCCAAAGATCTTATAATGGCCTAAAAAGTTCTATATGACCTATGCTTTCATGCCACAACACCCTACTCCTATTCTACTGCTTTTCTATGCTCATTTGGCTCAAGTCACAGTGACATTCTATTTGTTCTTCAAACACAACATACACAGTTCTGGTTCAGGGCCTTTGAATTGACTTTTGGAAGCCTGGAATGTACTTTACCCATAAATGCATGTAGACCTCACAGCTCCCGTAAGTCTTTGATCAATTGTCACCTCATCAGAGAGGTGACAATTGCCCATCACCCTGTTTAAAAATTCAACCTCTTCTCATCCCCTTTCTTGCTTTATTTCTCCATATTACTTTCAAATAAACTATAGAATTTACTTATTTTATTGTATTTTTTCATTTGTTTTTCTTCCACACTGGCTAGGGAGCTCCATGAAAATAGACCTTTTTATCTATTTTGTTCACCATTGTATCCCAATATCTAGAATTGATCCTGGTAATCATAATAATAATATTTGTTGAAATGGTGAATGAAAAATTGCAATGCTGTACACTTGGTGAAGGAAATCTCTTGGCGTATCCCATCCAAATATCCAAATCCTTGTGAAAGCAAAAATTTAAGCTAAAAAAATATTTTAAAGGCCACAGTATTTCCACTATCAAGACTCAACTCATTAAATATACATCTTATTTCTCTATTGCTATGATGGAAATAAGGGGAGGAAAACAAAATAGGAAGGAAAAATGAGAGAAAGATTGAAAGAGGGACATATAAAGGGAGAGTACATAGGTAGCTATTTATGCTGATTTAAAGAAAAGGGGATATGATTTGGAGTCCTCCAACCTGACTTCTAGTTTTGGCTCTTTTTCCTCCTTGTTCTCATTTACTTGGAGTCTATTACTTTTCCTGTAAAAATAAGGTTAATAAAACCTACTTCACAGAGTTGCAATGAGGACAAAATGAAATAAGGGATATAAAATGCCTCATATGGTGCGTGACACATAGAAGACACTCAAAAATAAAAGCTAACGTGGTTCAACATATACACTTACATTTCCTGGCTGTGTCTGCAGAGAGAGCCTAGAAGCAGTGACACCCCAGAACCAATGAGCACAACTAACACTCAGGTCTTGGTTTCTAAATATCATTCTCCAATAAAATGAACCAGAGCTCCTTGGAGGAAAAGAAATAATTCTAGGGCTGAGGCAGGGAAATTTCAGGATAAGCCTGGAATATTTTGTGATACCAAAAGGTAAGAAAGTAGGTAAAAAGAGACAGGGGTGGGAGTGGGAGTGAGGAGACCATGCAGAAAGGACATTGGCCACAGCCTGAAAGAGTTTCCAATAGCCAAACCTGGAACAATTTGAACATTAAAATAAATAATGATATTATTAGATTATAACCCAAAACATAAAATAAATACCCATGAGCCCATGTTTATATATATATATATATATATGATTGAATAAGTAACTAAATGGCAGAGAAGGGAGAGATCTTCCTAACAGAAGAATTCCAATTAATAAATGTAGAAAGAATGAGAGGAATGGAAAGTCACTATTATTAAACAAAGCAAGATACACTGATGGCTGTTAAAGAATAAACCTTTAAGGAGAAAAAGGATATTTGCATAGCCTCAAAGAATCTCACCCCAAATGTTTACTAATTACTGTAATGGTTTTAACTTATGTTCACAAAATCTTTGAAACACTTCCCTCCAGGAGGTGGAGCTTAATTTCCCTCCCATTTAAGTAGGGCTGGACTGAGTAACTCACTTTTAAGAATAGAATTTGGAAAGGGGTAAAAAGTAACTTTACAGTGGAAAATCCTTCTAGAAAGCACCTTAACCAAGAAATCACAGTTAACATCACCAGTAATAATAAGGCATATTGATATCATGAAAAGGGTACGTCACATTACTGGTACTGTTCCCCCATACCCATAATCTCAATCTAATAATGAGAAAACATCAAACAAACCCAAATTGAGGAACTTCTACAAATGACCTGACCAGCACTCTTTAAAAGTGTCAAGGTCATGAAAGACTGAGGGATAGTCACAGATCAGAGGAAACTAAGGATATAGTGACTAAATGGTATCCTGGTATCCTGGATTGGATTCTAGAACAGGAAAAGAACATTAATGGAAACATTAGGAAAATATGAATAAAGTCTATAGTTTAGTTAACTGTAGTGTATCAATGTGAATTTCTTAGTTTTGACAACAGCACTATAATTATGTACGACGTCAATATTAGGGGAAGCTGGGTAAAAGGATGAAGGGAATTCTCTTTACTATCTTCACAACTCTTATTGAAACCTAAAATCATTTAAAATAAAATAATCATTTAAAATACGAATATAAAATGAAAGTTGAGTTTTAAAGAGATAATGCTTGCAAAAATGTTTATAAATTGTACAGGGCTATGATTACGTTAGGCACTATTATTATGCACATGATGTTAATGAAAAGCAGTGCTTTAGAAGGTGATAATATGCTTAGCAATTTGGTGGTTTGAATTGACCAGTCCATTTAGCAAAATTAACCAAATATCCCCAACGGAGACACAGCAAAAGTGTAAGTGAAGACAGTTGTGAGGCCAAGTTCCAAGGCGGCCCTCTATGATCCTCGCCTCTTGGTCTTTATGCCCTTACGGAGTCCCTGGCCACAATCAATAGGGCCAACCTGTATAACGAATAGAATAGGGAGGAAATGATGATGTGTGTAGGTCATTAAATGCATTCTGCCTTGCCTTGCTATCCTGGAGTGATCATCCTGGAGGAAGTCAGCCACCATACTGTGATGACATACAAGCAGTCCGTGGAGAGGACAATGCAGTGAGAAACTGAAGCCTTTTGCCAACTTCCAGGAGCATATGAGTGAGCCTTCGTGAAAACATCCTCTGGGCCCACGCAGTCTTCAGATGATGCAGCCCCTTCACATGCCTTGTCCGCAATCTCAAGAGAGACCATGAGGCAGCTAAGCCATGCTGGAATCTTGGCCCAAAAAACTTTGAAAAAATAAATGCTATTGTCTTAAGCCACTAAACTATGGGGTAATTGTCATGTGGCAATAGAAGGAGGTTAGAATCAATGCCATTTAAATACACCAAGAACAACTTTGACAGGACATGCCTGTAGGAGGAAAGATTAGCGATAAGGGTGGACTTCTCTCTGCTGGTGATCTTTTGGTTGCTGCTATTTTGTCTCTTTGTTCTTTGTAGTCATCAGAATATCAGGTGTCCCTTTCTGGGAAAATTTTTCAGGAGCCACAAACTTGAAGTTTCTCCACTGAGAATTTGAGCAGAAAGAGTATAGATGTGAAATAAAAGATTCTGGCTTCTGCTTTGCCACTTCCAGACATATGGTTTGAGAGAATTTGAAATTCTTCTAAGTGTTTTCACTTGTAAAATGAAAGGGTAATGCAGATGCTCTTTCAGCTTCCTGGAGCTTCCTAAGGTCTTGGAACTTTTTTTTTTTTTAACAAGGTAGAATCTTTTATTTTTTTTTTAAATATTTAACATACATATATATTAAAAGCATAATAATGCAATGAACACCCATGAATTTACCACCCAACTAAAAAAAGTAGGAGATGATTAACACTGGTTAATTTCTTCTGAGATGGATTGTGTCCTGAATCAGTAGATTCATGCTTTTCATTAACATTTGTTCAGTGGCATTTGCATTTCCTCTGCTCTCTCTGTTTTCTTTTTCTTTTTTTCTCACTTTGGTTTCCACTTTTCTTTTTTTTTTTTTGTTAGTTTCTGCTTTATAACAAAGTGATCAGCTATACATATACATATATCCCCATATCTCCTACCTCTTGCCCCTCTCTCCCACACTCGCTATCCCACCCCTCTAGGTGGTCACAAAGCACAGAGCTGATATCCCTGTGCTATGTAGCTGCTTCCAACTAGCTATCTGTTTTACATTTGGAAGTGTATATATGTCCATGCCACTCTCTCACTTCATCCCAGCTTACCCTTCCCGTCCCCGTGTCCTCAAGTTGATTCTCTCTGTCTGCATCTTTATTCCTGTCCTACCCCTAGATTCTTCAGAACCATTTTTTTTTTTTAGATTCCATATATATGTTAGCATATGGTATTTGTTTTTCTCTTTCTGACTTACTTCACTCTGCATGACAGACTCTAGGTCTATCCACCTCACTACAAATAACTCAACTTTGTTTCTTTTTATGGCTGAGTAATATTCCATTGTATATATGTGCCACATCTTCTCTATACATTCGTCTGTCGATGGACACTTAGGCTGCTTTCATGTCCTGGCTATGGTAAATAGAGCTGCAATGAATATTTTGGTACATGACTCTTTTTGAATTCTGGTTTTCTCAGGGTATATGCCCAGTAGTGGGATTGCTGGGTCATATGGTAGTTCTATTTTTAGTTTTATAAGGAACCTCTATACTCTTTTCCACAGTGGCTGTATAAATTTACATTCCCACCAACAGTGCAGGAGGGTTCCCTTTTCACCACAACCTTTCCAGCATTTATTGTTTGTAGATTTTTTGATGATGGCCATTCTGACCAGTGTGAGGTGATACCTCATTGTAGTTTTGATTTGCATTTCTCTAATGATTAGTGATGTTGAGCATCCTTTCATGTGTTTATTGGCAACCTGTATATCTTCTTTGGAGAAATGTCTCTTTAGGGCTTCTGGCCATTTTTGGATTGGGTTCTTTGTTTTTTTGATATTGAGCTGCATGAGTTGCTTGTATGTTTTGGAGATTAATCTTTGTCAGTTGTTTCATTTGCAAATATTTTCTCCCATTCTGAGGGTTCTCTTTTCATCTGGTTTATGTTTTCCTTTGCTATAAATAAGCTTTAAAGTTTCATTAGGTCCCATTTGTTTATTTTTTTTTTTATTTCCATTTCTCTAGGAGGTGGGTCAAAGAGGATCTTGCTGTGGTTTATGTCATACAGTGATCTGCCTATGTTTTCCTCTAAAAGTTTTATAGTGTTTGGCCTTACATTTAGGTTTTAATCCATTTTGAGTTAATTTTTGTGTATGGTATTAGGGAGTGTCCTAATTTCATTCTTCTACTCGTAGCTGTCCAGTTTTTCCAGCACCACTTATTGAAGAGGCTGTCTTTTCTCCATTGTATATTCTCGCCTCCTTTATCAAAAATAAGGTGACCATATGTGTGTCAGTTTATATCTGGGCTTTCTATCCTGTTCCATTGATCTATATTTCTGTTTTTGTGTCAGTACCATACTGTCTTGATTACTGTAGCTTTGTAGTAATAGTCTGAAGTCAGGGAGCCTGATTCCTCCAGCTCCGTTTTTCTTTCTCAAGATTGCTTTGGCTATTCAGTCTTTTGTGTTTCCATACACATTGTGAAATTTTTTGTTCTAGTTCTGTGAAAAATGCATTGGTAGTTTGATAGGGATTGCATTGAA
>NC_041219.1:25788985-25790327 GCF_002837175.3 Physeter macrocephalus
TGTTGAATAATAGTGGTGAGAGTGGACAACCATGTCTTGTTCCTGATCTTAGTGGAAATAGTTTCAGTTTTTCACCATTGAGAATGATGCTGGCTGTGGGTTTGTCATATATGACCTTTATTATGTTGAGGTGAGTTCCCTCTATGCCTACTTTCTGGAGGGTTTCTATCATAAATGGGTGTTGAATTTTGTTGAAAGCTTTTTCTGCTTCTGTTGAGATTATCATATGCTTTTTATCCTTCAGTTTGTTAACTGAAGGATGTGCATCACATTGATTGATTTGCATATATTGAAGAATCCTTGCATTCCTGAGATAAACCACACTTAATCATCATGTATGATCCTTTTAATGTGCTGTTGGATTCTGTTTGCTAGTATTTTCTTGAGGATATTTGCATCTATGTTCATCAGTGATATTGGCCATTAGTTTTGTTTTTTTGTGACATCTTTGACTGGTTTTAGTATCACGGTGATGTTGCTCTCATAGAATGAGTTTGGGAGTGTTCCTCCCTCTGCTATATTTTGGAAGAGTTTGAGAATGATAGGTGTTAGCTCTTCTGTAAATGTTTGATAGAATTTGCCTGTGAAGCCATCTGGTCCTGGGCTTTTGTTTGTTGGAAGATTTTTAATCACAGTCTGAATTTCAGTGCTTGTGATTGGTCTCTTTATATTTTCTATTTCTTCCTGGTTCAGTGTCAGAAGGTTGTGCTTTTCTAAGAATTTGTCCATTTCTTCCAGGTTTTCCATTTTATTGGCATATAGCTGCTTGTAGTAATCTTTCATGATTCATTGTATTTCTTCAGTGTCAGTTGTTACTTCTCCTTTTTCATTTGTAAGTGTATTGATTTGAGTTTTCTCCCTTTTTTTCTTGATGCATCTGGCTAATGGTTTATCAATTTTGTTTATCTTTTTAAAGAACCAGTTTTTAGTTTTATTGATCTTTGCCTTTTTTTCTTGTTGAGTCTGGCTAATGATTTATCAATTTTGTTTATCTTCTCAAAGAACCACCTTTTAGTTTTATTGATCTTTGCTATTGTTTCCTTCATTTCTTTTTCATTTATTTCTGATCTGATCTTTATGATTTCTTTCCTTCTGCTAACTTTGGGGTTTTTTGGTTCTTCTGTCTGTAATTGCTTTAGGTGTAAGTTTTGGTTGTTTATTTGAGATTTTTCTTGTTTCTTGAGGTAGGATTGTATTGCTATAGACTTCCCTCTTAGAACTGCTTTTGCTGCATCCCATAGGCTTTGGGTTTTCATCTTTTCATTGTCATTTGTTTCTAGGTATTTTTTTATTTCCTCTTTGATTTCTTCAGTGATCTCTTAGTTATTTAGTAGTGTATTGT